>NC_041365.1:17757740-17912740 GCF_900634415.1 Cottoperca gobio
TTTCCGACCTAATTTTGTAGCCAAATGGTGTTTCATAAAATCATGAATAATTAGGAGTGCCTTACAAGCCGTTAAGACCATATGCACCGACGTGGTGGCAAAAATAAAACCCCTGGTGACCTGTGTGATCCCCAGTCAGAAGAATACTATCAACATAAACATCTGTTATGTTTGGTTTTTCATGCTTTTCTAGCTGTCGTATGTCGTATGACTCTCAATTTTGATTCTAGTTGGACATACAAAGGGAAGATTTATACAAACAGGTGTGTAAACTGAATTTGGGCAGGTTTAACCCTCCCTATATTACTGACAGTGTGACTCAAATGTGTCTTGGCTCTTGGAAAACACTGGAGAGGCTCATACTTGGCAGCTTCTCCTCCTCTTCCTCCTTCCTCTATACTGCCCGGTGACAGCGTTAACATCTCCCAGCTGCTGCACTGTATGTCTCTTATTGGAAAAGTGTGTCAGATTTTTAATATTATCTCCCTCTCGCCTGTTCTGGTTCATAATCACATTTCCTTTTCCATTGACCGACTTTTTTTGTGTCATATTTTGCAGCTATTGTATCGCCACCGTGTCAGGCTTTTTAATCCTATGATATGGATGCAGGGATCAGTCAGTCATGCTGCCAGTCTCCGAATCAGAGCGCGCTCGCTTGCGCTCTGGCTGCTGTTTATTTGTCACAAACGCCAACACACACAGCTCTCGTGCGCTTCCCGTTCCTCGCTTGGAGACTTCTACACACACACACATACGCACACTCTCTCGCTTTTCCTCTTCCTGTTCTGACACACTGCTATTTCTTTGACACACACTCGCACACATTTTGCCGGTTCCTAGGAAGTGCAAGTGTGATTTGCTGTTGCCACCTGACCTGTCACCGCAATCCATACACACACTCACACACACGCGCTCTGCAACAGTAGCAAGCTTTTATTTCACCGTTTATACTGTTCACATCATTGATTTTTATCGCTTGAAATAGCAGCTCAACGCATGTTTTTTAAATTATTTGTGGCGATTTGAAATGGACCCCATTCTGGGTTTGTGTTGCCCTCAATGGCATTCAGTCATGAGAGTTTATGACAGCTATATGAGCCAGAACACGCACGCACACACACACATTCACACACACACTATATGCAACATCACACACTCTCTTTGTTGCGCTGTCAAACTGCTATTTATTTCACACATGCGCACACACACACACACACACTAATGTAGAAAGCATGCATGACAGCTGCATCTTGCACACACACGCATTTATTTTTCCACTCACCCTTTTATTGCTTTTTATTTCACTCACACACACACACACACTAATACACTCATGTATTTTCAGTGCTTTATGAAATAGTGAGAGGCAGTGTGGGTGTGTGTGTGTGTTTGGGAAAGAGAGAACGAGCGTGCCAGGTTGTGCGTGAGTGAGTGAAGTGGCGGTGATTTCTTGTATGTGTGGTGAGTCACTGGAGAGCATGGGCTGGCCAGAAACACTGTATGTGTCATAGTGTGTGTGTGTGTGTATGTCATAGTGTCCGCCTCTCTGCTGGAGCTCTTCATGGGGAAACTCCACACACACACACACACACACACACACACACACACACACACACACACACACACACACACACACACACACACACACACACACACACACACACACTTGCTGTATTGGAGCTGCACACTGCTGTTGGACCAAACCCACCTTCCACGTCGACTGGGAGGTTTTGGGGGTGAAGTTTGTGGGAACATGAATACCAGGGATCCCCATTCGACCAGATTTAACTGTGACTCCCACACACATAAAAAGAGCTCTCGTTTTGGTGTTCAGCTTTAAAAAAATCTGTGCTGTTGGTTCGTTGATGCAGAATCTGACGTCTATCTGAAATTTCTCTCTGCATGGAAGAAAATATAAGAAAATCAGAACCATATTCTTTCCCGCAAACATTCTGCGTAGAGGTTTTCATTACACACCATGAAATCAATTTTTTAACAGTTATGTGCAAACAATCCACACCAATATTTGTTCATGCTGTGGTTAGGCTTTTTACCCATGTATGGTAATTTTCAACCCGTGACCCTCCTCTCCAAAACATTAATATCTTCCTCTAAACTCCTGGTTATACATTTAAAATCCAATACGCTGTTAGATTTACATCCTGTCACATGCTATTCCCCAAAATGCAGTTTCATTCTTCTTAACAACAAACTCCTGGACACACAAATCACAAAGAAACTTGTAAGAGCTGCTAGTAAAAGTTCATCTTTACATCTCGTGGCGTCTTTGAAATCGACCAACCAGGAGATAACGCTGCAGCTGCTCCAGTTGTTAGATATAACAGCCAATATGAGCTTATTGAAGATGTATATCGGTATCGGTGTATATGTCTGCCGATAAGTAACAAGAATGCAGAAATGCCAGAACAGGTATGAGGTAATTTACAATTCGAAATATGAAAACGATTTCAGAGGCATCAGTCACTCAGTTTCACAAGCACAAACAGAGACTTCCTTCACGTTGTTGACCTCCGGTGCATTGTCTATAAAGAGTTCCGAGTGTAATCAATCCGTTTTTATTTCCACCATTAAAGATGCAAACAGTAAAGGCTTTTAAAGGACAGTTTCTCCTTGTTCTGCGTAAAAGTCAAGTCAGTTTTATTTCTATAAGTCATGTATCACAAATCACACCTTCTGTCTTTTTTGACTCTTGCAATTTGGATAAGGAAAAAAAAAAAAAACCTTCACCAAGAGGAAATGGAAGAAAACCTCAGGAGGAGGAACTGAGGAGAGATCCCTCCTCCAGGACGCACAGGCGTGCAATAGATGTCCTGTGTACAGAATAACCAACATAACAAAATGACAGTAGACAATTAAAACAGCAGCTTCCTGGTGTTGCCAAACGACCTCCTCCCCTCCATAAAACCTGGGAAGAGGACGACACAAACACACAGGAAACAAAACTGAAGCACATCATTCACACAGAGAGCAATGAAATAAACACACAGAACTAGAGAGAGGGAGACGAGGGGAAAGAGCCTGAAGCCTTCTGTTTTCTGTAACCAATCGAAGAAATATATGGATTTAAGAGATGTTGACTCAACATATACAGCTGCGTCTATTTTATTCGTTGTTTTAGGTCTTTTATGTAACTTTTTTTTAAGGCCAAGCACAGGAAGATGACATCCCTGACATTCTTGATCTTATTGGTTGTTTTTTTTATTTGTATTCATTGGACTGGCACCCCGGGAATATGATTGATCACCCAATCCTCCATTTCCATCTACAAGACAACATCAAGTGTCTCAGACACTTGTGTGGTAGAGTGAAATCACTGAAAAAGTGTTTATTAATTTGTCTCTTTTACTTTACTGTTGGTATCAGTACTGGCAGATGTCAGAAGCCCTGATGGAGGGGCATCAGCTGATTGTGATCAGTGCCTGATTTCATCAGAGCGCCTGTATTGGCTATTAAGGATCAGATTCATTCAACGTCCTCCATATCTGATGTGGCTCCTCCTGCGTGATGATATTTTATTGCTCCTGCTGTATCATTAATCAATATGATAACCTGGATCTATCATAACGACCAAACCTATTGATCTCGATCATATTAGTGAGGATAATAGCAATAACAATCTGCATAGCAGCAGAAATATTAATGGTGATGGTAATGGAGTGTGTGGTCCGCATGCTGCTTCAGAGGCTTTTCCCCACCGCCAAGAATAACTGGTGGAAACACTGAATACTTGTAATTGTTTGATTTTATTTTTTGGCAGGAGGAGAATACATTTTAAGATATTGAATACTTCCAAAAATATCAGTGCTGACTTCTTGGAAAACCTGCATTGGTCAAACCAGAAAACAGCAGTTAACTATACCTCCTAATGATATGTTCCTGATGGTTTAATCTGTGCAGGAATACATTCAAAGTTAAATACAAGGACAGAAGAAACCAACCAGAGATGCAAATGAGTTATTTTTGCAGATGAGATAAAACAAGCTCAGTCGCGGTTGCATGCTTGTCAGCTGAGAGCTCTAATTAATATTAATGTTACATGCAAATAAAAGTGAGACTTCACTTCTGTCGTCTGCAGAATAAAGGTATGAAACGCTCGTCTTTATCCAGCGCTGCAGGGAGCCGTGTGACGGACAAACAAACCAACAGTAAACATGTCGTCCTGCACATGATGAAGTGTCTGTCTGGACCAATCACTGACGAGTATGTTGCCTCCTTTTTTGGAGCTGTAACTTTTGTTTCCCCTGAGGGCCAATCAGCTTAACATCGATCTGTAGTTCAGCCCCGCCCCCAGCTTCACCAGCGGGGACAAACAGCATTAGCACCACAGAGGGAGGTCACATGGTGTTAGGATGAAGAACTAGAATGACTAAACAAACATACATTTAGCAGATTACAAAATAAAATGCACATATCTCCAGTGTTTGAGGTCCTGTTAGTATGGGAGCCATACACAATGCTGTGAATACTAACCCCCCCTATTAGTGCTTAAAAACAATTATAAAATCATGTGGATTATGGGGGGGTTATGAAAATATATCTCTTTGTTTCACACTATTCACTTGCTATCTGTTAAAATATGAAAACGACAGAGTGGTGTTTCTTTCCATGATAATAGATCTTTGGCCGAGCGTACACGCAACCGTTTTGTAGTTCGGTTAGCGTTAACTCGCAAGACAAATTTAAATAACCAACAATTATTTTTGTAATCAGTTCTTCTGCTGATTCATAAAAAAAGAAGCTTTTTCTAAACATGTCAGGAAATAGTCATAGTCATATAATATTTCTAACAAAAATAATGGTCATTCCTCTAATATTTAAATAGTTTCTTTGTCTGACCAACACTACAAAACGTGATTTACTTTTATATCATATAAAGAGCTGCAACTAAAGATTTTCGATTAATGTGGCAAATATTTCTCGATGAATCGTTTAAAGCAGGAAATAGTGAAACATGTCCATCCCAGGTGATGTCTTTAAACACAAAGAGATTCACTTTAATATGATATTAAACAGAAAAAGTAGGAAATATCTATATTTGATATGATAGTAATTAATAAAATATTGATAATGACGGTACATCTCCAGGAATACAAGCGAGGGAGGCCTATCTATCTTTCTTGTTTTTAGATCACGTGAGGCTGCCGAGCACAATATAGACACAAACCTCCGATGTTTGTGTCTAATGTGCAAGCTATTTCTGCAACGGCATTATAATTACATATCATTACTATTATCGATTAATCCATCCACATAGTTGGCGATTCTTTGGATGGACTCAGCGATAAGTGGACTGGGCCGGTCGTTGCAGCTCTAATCATATGAGAAATAATTTCTTTGGCATTTTGCTTGAAGAAAACGATTAATCGACTGTCAAAGTAGTTTCTGATTAATTATTGTCGCTTGACCAATTGATATGATATTGAAGAATTACTCCTTATCTTTAGTTTATGAAGGACAAATGAATGCAGGATGGTCGTGTAGCCGGTCTATAGCTGACACCACGATCGACTCTGCGTTGTGTTGTGTAGAACCAGGAAATAACGATGGAGAACTTCTGCATGTTCAATCAGCATTTATTGTCTCTGAGCGTTGGTGTTTTCCTTAATTTGTCCATAAATTACCGTTGAAACAGAAGAAACACATGAAAGTCATCATCATACGGTAACTCCACAGTCGGGGTTTTTGGACATGCACCCCTCTCTTCAGCGTATCCTTCTTCCCGTCTCCCGAAAAAGTGGCGCGAACCCCCCAGAAAGTGCCGGTTTCAGGAGTATCAACATAAAAGCATATTTAACAAAATAAGACTCCTCGAAATAAATATACAAAAAGGAGTATTATTACAACAAAATATGAACAATTAGATGTTTGTGAAATATAAAACATGTTATCATTTGTACATCGATTACAGTCGCACTGGTTTAAACTTGCCGGACTTAACGAAAGACTTAAAAAGATACAATTTCCAGGTAATAATACTGCCAGTGGAGAAAGAAAATGATTTCCTTCTGAAGATATATATATATATATTCATATTCCCACTCTGAAAGTGTAATTTCGACATCATTTACTGAATGCCTTTTTAGAATAGTTGCTGAATGTGTTTCTGTTTCATGCCATCAATCATCCGGTGAAAGTACGTGTCACCTTTTGGAAAAATGTTTTTTATATCTCATATTTAGAGCGAAACACTTCAAAAACAGTTGCTGTTTTTATTGTCACTACACTGCTTATATTATTTAGATTTCCTTTTTCCTTAAATCTCCCAAGAAGTCATTTTTATTCATGAAGTGAGAGAAAAAGACTGCTTATTTCCTCATTAAAGCCTGCAGTGTGTGTTTCTCAATTGCTCAACACATGAGTGACCAGCAGCCCTGATGGGCTCATCAGACCCCCCCCCCCCGAACTGTGATTTGTTGAAGAATCCCCTCATGTCTGGATCGTTAATTTGAACCTTGTTCCAAACCTTCATTTATCCAGAAAAAGCTTACTGAGCACGGTTCCATCTATTTCATCAGCATCCTCATTGATATTCATATGTTTCCTCGTGTTCACACCTGGGGGCCGCCCGCTAACACCACAGGCTTGTCTCATGATAAACTCCACTGGGAGAGGACGCTGCCTGGCTCAAGACAACTTCAGCTGCATGTTTTTTTTTTAAGGCATAGGATTCTCGTTGACGTATTTCCAGTATTTTGCCAGCTGGTCCACAGTTGGTGCCAGACACTTTGCAGGAGAGAGGCTGCCTGTCTGAATCTGCCGCGGCCCTTTTTCTACTATCTGTCAGTGTTTGTGTTTGACAGCAGCTCCTCCGCTCGGCCACCTCACTCTGCTGAGACAAAGTGGACAACTGAGCCACTAATGAACAGGTTAGCAGTGTGGCAAGACAATCCAATGAGTTTATACACGCTGTGTGAGACCTTAGGAATCTGTTGTTTACAGCCTACTGCTGACTATATACAAACATCTCTGGGTGTATTAAGCCATTGTGGGCAATAATGTTGTTTTTATGGCAGTATTTGATTTTTATTGATTTTTTTTGCATAATATGATGTCAACTTTAATTGTGAGGTATTTATTTTTGATTGATTTTTCCAAAAATAAGCATTTCCATTGGTTTATTTTATTCATAAACCATTTCTCTATTTCCAATTATCAATATCTCCCTTTGCTCCTGCACAGTATTGTGTGAAATTGAGTCTTTTCTCGTATTTCTAAGGCAACCAAATTGGCTCTGAAAAGCCGTCTTCAATCAGTGGCTTTATCAGCAACATTGTCATTAACATGTCAGCATACGGCGGCTCGGCGGATTTCGTTAACATTTCAATTTTAGATCAACCTGTAGAATTCTACTGTGCTGAAAGAGGTTTTAATGGAAATATCATTAAAGTCTTGAAGCAAAAAGCCCAACTTCTGTTTCCAGCTCAATTAGTGACACAAAACAGTCTCGCAGACATCTTTTCACTGTTTCCTGGAAAAAGTAAGCAATGATAAATTGATGCTAAAATATACTTGTTATTTGCAGCGCTAGAGTTATTGCTGTGTCATGATTTCACATTTAGCTGCATTTTCTGTTAAAAACCCCCCAAACTATAAATTACAATAAATTAGGAATAACTTTTGGGTTTCTAACGTCATTGCTTATCTTTGCCTATATTACATAATGCTATATCTAGGGCTATTTAATTTAGACATTGTTGAATTTATAATTGTGATTGTAATTGTAAGAATTCCATTAATATTAACTGCAGTCAATCAATTAGCTGTTTGCTCTGTTAAATGTCAGAATCCCATCACGTTGCCAGAATCCAAAGACATGTCTTCAGATTTCTGACCTCCAGCCAAACAAGTAATAAATTATAATTATATGACATTCAACTAAATACAACTTAATTATCCTTTTATAATGTATTATCCAGCAAATATGTGGGTCTTTTTTTTTATACCTGATAAACAACTACAAAATTCAATCTAGTCATGAATAAATTACCTATGGGATGTATTCATCATCCCGCTGTGTTTATTTATTTGCAGTTTTTTTCATCTTGGCTGCCATGTTGGAGTGGGTCAACTGGCACTTAATACGTTTTTATTTTTTTGGCATTAACTGGTGGGATTTAGAAATGAACCGTAGATGATAAGGGTGATAATAATGAATATTGATATTGACAATACATCTCCAGAAACGCAAGTGAGGGAGGCCTATGTATCTTTCTTTAGTTTGAATCCTGTGAGGCTGCGGAGCACAATATTCACACAAACCTCCATTCTTGGTTTCTAATGTGAAAGATACTTCTACAATAACATTATCGTTACATAGTATTACTCAACTAACCTTATCAGTGAAATGATATGAATTATATGATCACGTACCAAAACATCAGGAGCAGCTGTTCTTTAGGTGAAACAGGTGAAAAGACGTTTTCTTATTGACTCCTGAATTCTCCTCACACCTGCATGATTGTATCTAAATCAAATGGATCATACAATGAAGTTTCATAGATTGACCTCTGCTACGATGTACATTTTCTTTGTAATTTGTGATGTAATTTCGGGTCACACTCTTCGGACAGTTTAACATATAAATTACAATAAACTCTTTGTTATTTGGGAAAAGAATCATAGTTTCTATTTTCATTCTTCCGCTGATTGAATTAGCACAAGAACAT
Organism: Cottoperca gobio; assembly: GCF_900634415.1. Taxonomy (NCBI): domain Eukaryota; kingdom Metazoa; phylum Chordata; class Actinopteri; order Perciformes; family Bovichtidae; genus Cottoperca; species Cottoperca gobio. The sequence continues at coordinate 17,766,428 of NC_041365.1, forward strand.
TCTGCCATCCTGCTGTTTCTCCAAATGTAGGATATGTAGGGATCTGGAGCTCTAATGGTTCATATTTCACACACACACACACACACACACACAACACACAACACACAACACACACACTAAAAAGCTCTGTTCCAAACCAGAGGAAGGTTTTCTATTCATGCATTTCTAAGAATAAAAATGTAGGTATTGTAGTATAGCTTCTTACAATGTATTGCATCAACACTACTAAATAACCAGAACCCCAAAACTTCTCGCGGCAAGATTAAGAACAGGTGTGAAGTCTTTGAGGAAAAGTTTTCCAAAAATGCTATTTCAACACCGAATTACAAACAGACCCACATGTAATCACGCCCACATCAGTGATGTCACAACAGGTGTTTACAGTCAGTGGTTAGCCAGGGTAATTGTGGTAAGGGCACAAATAAACAATATGATCGTTGAATCACTTTCACCTGCTGACCTGAATGAGACAGATAGCATTGCTAGATGATGATGTAAATAGTCACCTCATTACAAAATATGTGGCTTATTCTGTGACATAGTCCAAGCAGCACCCTTAAAGTCTGAAAAGTGAAGCCAACGCAGAAGTGCCTTAAACCTTCAGTCTCTCTCATATCCAGCAGGGGACGACTCCACTTGTTGGAAAAAGAAGTCAGATTGTATTGTCTATGAGAAAACGAGCCTACTTCTCACCTGAGCTATTACATCAGTAAACATTTTCCCGAGTTCACTCTCTGGAATGTTTTAAACCTTCTTCAATACAGCATGATGTTTGTTTTATAATTTATGTTCCCATTTAGAGTAAAATAGATGATCAAGGAGAGTAAGCTTTAGGGCGGGGCTGCCTCTTAATTGACAGGTTGCTACAACGGTTTTGTCCAGTTTGAGTGTTTTCGCCTTACAACTTTTACCCTTTCACAGTGTGTTTTCAGCTCATGAAAGTTGGTTTCAACTATTTAAAATGCCTAAAAATGTCTTGCTCAGCGTTCGGCTGTACTACTGTATGTCTCATGTCACTCCTGGGTCCAAAAAAACAAGATTGCGACAACCAAAACTCGAGGCTTCAAAACTGTAGTCCACAAACCGAAGGGTGACTTTTGCGGTGACTGCGTCCACTTCTTATATACCGTCTCGATTCTTAAACTTTTGCACATTGTTGTAAAAATGTATCGGTACTCTTTTATTTTTTGCTTTCTCCAGCACCACAGGTACAATAGTGCCTGGTAATCCCGTCAAGGCTCGAGACTAGCGGCGTCCCGGCATGCCGTGGACAATAGAAAATGTGTTTGAGACTCAGTAAACTCATTATTGACACGTCCAGGGGACACACCCTATTTTGCCCTGATAATGCTACATTGTGAACAACAATTGAGATTGGCAGCAGGAGAGCTAGCTAACGTTAGCTGTCAGCAGCCGGTGAAAAGAGGTTCTAAAGAATTGCTCTATGGTGCGTTTAAGATCTAATAAGTTAAAGTGTATATTCGCTGAAGGTAAATCATAACCTTGTAATGATGTGGTCAATGTAGTCTTGTAAAATGTAGTTTTTGTCAAGAAAAAGATATTAGAGAGGACTTATCGTATATATGTATGTAAGGGATTTATTGTTTTGTTTTTGCCGTTTCTCTGGTATTGTTATTGAGTACTAAATTTCAGGTATCGTGACATCCTTAGTAAGGACAGTAAGAATAAAATCAGCTTGAAGATTCCCTGAATTTCAATATTTTCAGGACATGAGATGTACATTGTGTACTTTATATAAAAACCTTGTAGTTTGATCATCTTATCACAGTTTTTTTGCCCCTTGTGTTGTCCCAGCTCCTCTTAACTAAAAGAGCCATCAGGGCAGACGTCACTCACAATGTCCCTGACTCTGAACAAAACCCGTGCTGCTTCGGAGGCCACCATCACACCAAATGTGCCCAATGTGATACTCCCTGACGGAGGCTTATTCATCTCTAATGAAAGAATCTGTTTCAGACGCGGCCAGTGACTACGTTACTCTACTTACCAAACTGTCCCGGTCTCATTTAATAAAATGTTCTAGAAAGGAAGTTGTTGGGAAGACTAAAATGCTATAAGGTCAAAGTTGGGATGAAAACTGATGCCGCAGCTCCACAATCGATCACCTGACCTGATCACTTTCATCCAAGTACATTAGAGCTGAAGAAGACTCAACATCAACAAAAGATGATTCAACTGTGTTTACAGTGTTTGATCCACTGTGGTGGCATGTAACTAAGTACATTTACTCAAGTACTTCAGTACAAATTCAGGGTACCTGTACTTTGAGTATTTAAGTCATAACATTATTTAAGTAATAACATTATAATGATTTGTTCAATGTAGTCCTGTAAAATGTAGTTTTTTGGCAAGAAACTTCTTTGCTTTATACTTTTGCTGATAATACTCTCATACATTTACTTAAGTAAGGTTTTAATGCAGGGCTTTAATGTGTGGAGTATTGTGGAGTGTGATTTTAGTCATTTTACTTGAGTCTGTTGGCGCTGTAGATCCAAAGTGAAATTACCTTTTTGAGGAGTTACACCTAAACAGAGTTTAAATTAAGATGAAGAACTGGTGATCAAATGTGAAAGGGTTTAAGGCCCTGTCACACATCTCCGTATGACAGAAACGTATGCCGGCGTATACGAAAATTTGTCAGAGTCCAAATACGTCCAACTTTTCATCGGATCAGAAAAGTGAACATATACAGATACGCATGTCTAACCTATTGATAGAGTATCACTTACTTATACAAAACGTATCAGACGAATACCCAACGAATGCATAAGATATACAAAAACATGGCGTATACAAAATATCGTCAACACGCTGGTGTACGTTGATATAAGGTAAGGTATAAGTAGTATTCGTTAAGAGTTCACTGTGTTACGCTGGGGTGCGTTGTTGAACGCTGATGTTTTGAGCATGTTCAAAATTACCGGACGTACCCGACGTGTGCTTCATAAGATATGCAGACGTTACGTTACGTTAGACATACGTGAATACGGAATACGTCGTTGAATACTTACCTATGTAAATATAGTTCGTAAATACCTACGTGAATACCTACATTAGAGGAACGTTAGATATAGGCTACGTCAATTTATTGATAACGAGTGGATAACCTATTCCTATGTTAAACTTATGCCTGACGACGGAGTAACTTATTAAACGTGTTTCTACAGTACAGCTAGCGTTCAGCATGTTAGCCGTTCTCCAGCATCAGCATGACGTGAACCAAATGGCACTTTTCCAGCCTCAGTTGTCCAGACGCTCTGATACGTGTTGTATAAGTAAGTGATACGCTATCAATAGGTTTGACATACGTATAATAATTTGTTATGTATACGTTATGTATACGTCAGCTACAACACCGCTGTGGAAAAGTTGGACGTATTTGGACTCGGACACATTTTGAGCTACTTTTCATATACGCCGGCATGTTTCTGCCATACGGAGCTGTGTGACAGGGCCGTGTGTCTGCCGTGTTCGGCGTATCGTCTGCGTCCTTCGAACGATCACAACTTACCCTTAATTTATATCAACCTATTGCCGATATTTCGTATGCGCCGTCATACGGATATGTGTGACAGGGCATTTAGTACCAGAAACTGTCACACCTGAAGGTTGGATGGGGAGAAATCTTGAAATTGTTTCAGCGAAAAAAAGTGAAACTTGACAGATTGGTCATTAAAACCTGTCACTCTCAATAACAATCCTCGAGAATGGAGCGAGTATTTAGTGTTTGAGGATTATGGACAGGGTTAGTTTTGTTAAACAACCTGCTCCATTTATTTTGGATGAAAAACATTTTTTTCTGGGAGCGATTTTTACATTATTATAACAGGAGTCTTTGTCTGTGTTTGAAATCAGCGGGGAAGAGTATTTGTCTCTTTCTGGTTTCCACCCTGCAGAGTCGTACTGTATGCAGGTCAGTGTACTGCAGGTATTTGTCATAGTGACCTCCTTCTCCGTCTGCAGAGCGGCCGTTACAGATATGTGAACAGACAGACTCTGGGTGTGTGTGGACAGTCGAGCCTCCTGCTGTTTGCTACCTAACAGCCACATTAATATTTCACAATGATTTTATGCACGTTTCTAAGTGTGTGAGTCTGGATAAAAACTTACTTAATTTAAGAGCAGGACACTGTCGGTTAGGTCCGGAGGAAGAGAATGCTCTTCAAAATAAGAGAGCAGGAGTGTCATTGTCATTTAAAACTATGGATCTCTATTTCGTTAGTTGATGTAAAAAAATAAAAAACATTTATATTTATATATATATATATATATATATATATATATATATATATATAAATATATATATATATATATATATATATATAAAATATATATATATATATATATATATATATATATATATATTAAATATTTATATATATTTATATATTTATATATTTTTAACTGGTATTTTTTGCCTGAATTCATAAAGAGATGGAGCTGGAAAGGTTTAGCTTTTAAAAGAACTTCGAAGTATTTGTAACGACTTTTGCTCTTCTCTTAGTTATTTTCAAAGCATTTCTGCTTCATTAGTCAGTGTGTAGAATGGAAAGGTTACAGGAAAGATGGGACAGGAAGCAACATGTTACCTTGGTAATAAAATGTGTAAAAATTCCACATTTTGGTGAAGTGTAGGAGTAAACCACGGGACTATTGTTAGGCGTTGGTGGCACAGGACTTGCGCAATCCTGCCATTTCTTAGGCTGACTCATCACCACAACAGGAAATTAACTTCGGTCTTTCTCCACCAGTCACAGATGTCCATATTCAGCAACCACTCCTTGCTTTTTTTAACTAGCCAAGTTCATTTGATGTTCATTCTTTTTTTCACCATACAAACCTCTGAGTGTTTGGTTTTTTGCCAAACTAAACCAGTTGGGCTGGTGGTGACGTCACTTCCTGCTCAACAGAAGTTACTAATTTGCACCAACATGACATTGGCATACCACTTTCATGAGCCACCTGTCGTTAGGAAACGGTATATGCCGGTGGAATACCACCGCTGCTCCTCACAGTGAGCAGGGGAGACGCGCTGTGAATGAGGTAAAGCTACAATACATCGCCCTCAGTCAGGCTTCTAATTCGTCAAATTGACGGACAGTCTTCAGATTTCTCCGTCATTCTTTTAAAAATATCTGTCAATGACGGAAAGTATTTGGTTAACGCGATCTCTGGATGGCGCTGCATGAAAAATCAAAGGAGTTATTTATCCTGAGGCAAACGTGAATGTCAGAACCATAAAGTTCAGATACTTCAGTCCAATGTCAGTGTCTCTGTGTGGTGGACCGACTGACCGTCACAAGAAGCAAGACAGACACAACTTCACTGACAACATATCAGCTGTTACACAACACATTAACATAAGGGATCCATCAAATAATGTTATAAAAGAAGTGGGCCTCTGCGATACTAAACTGATTCTCTTTGGGTTTTTGAAGAAAGTGCAGGAAACTATTTAACTGATGTTTTATAAGCAATGATGATGTATTGATCAACCAAGAAAACACTCGAGATATCGATGGAAAGATAATTAACAACAATTTCTATAATTATAAAAGTTATTTCTTAGTTTCAGCTTCTCAAATGTGAAGTTGTGATGCTTTTCTTTGTGTTATATGATAGTAAACTGAATATCCCAAGATATGAGTGTCTTTTTTGTGTAAAACAAGCAAACTAAACTTGGCTTTGGGAAATTGTAATTGCCATGCCAACTTACCATCTCACAGTATTTACTGAATTCTTATTACTATTTTATGGAAAAATCAATTAGATCAATAAAGAAAATAGTTGTTGGTTGCAGCCCTACATATGTTGTACGCAAGATAATTTATAGTGTAAACAGTTTTTAAATGACCTTGAACATTTCCTTGGTCTGACGGAGGCTTCATCTGTCTGTGCCCAGCCCACTAAACTTGACTTCCACCACTTCGCCCCTGTCCTCCCCTCCTCGTCCTCCTCGTCCTCCCGTCCCCTCAAATCTGAAATGACCTTCCCACTCAGCACAGTCACTCTCCTCTGAGTGTCGGAGGCTGAAAACTCATCTGTTCAAGAAGTACCTCACGTCCCCGTCGTCTTCCTCCTCAATCATCCTCCCTTCTCCAGTTTCTTCCTCCTCTCCAACATCCTGCAGTAAAAATAAAAGGAGCTCTGGTGTTTCCAGTTTCCTTCCACCGCTCTCTTCCTCACCACACTCCTTCATCGCTGTGGGAGGGCACTCTGACCTTGACCGTTTACCTTCTAAACCTTCTTTAGGAACTGATCTGGATCTCAAAAAGGTCCTCACACTTGAACGCACTAAAATGTAGTTCCCATAATGCATCTAGAATAGTAAAAGAATGACCTTTTTATGGCTTTTTTTTATGTTTTAAACTATGAAATAATTAAAATAAGATTTATAAACTAATATTCAATGGTGGAGAGTAATTAAGTACATTTACTCAAGTACTGCACTTAAGTTATTTACATTTTATGCTACTTTATACTTCATTTACTTTTACAAAGTTTAATTTAGTTACTAGGCATTTTGCAGATTCTGAATATTGATACAAGATATTATAAAAAGATATTATAGCAGTATATCAAATAGTTCAAATGAGCTCCACATTTACCAGCTGCAACAATAAAGTGATGAACAAATTAATGCCTCAATAACTATAATACTTGATATAATATTCATTATTCAGAAATAGGCCTTTCTGCATATTGAGTACTTTCACATTTGGCACTTAAAGTATATTTTGAGGCTGATACTTTTGTACTTTTTACTTTTTGTACTTTTATTTTTACTTCGCTGTGGTATTACTACTTGTACTTAAGTCAAACTTCTGAGTACTTCTTCCACCACTAATACTATTGATTCATTATTCATCTAATAATCATGTTTTGATATTTGAGTTTTTGTTTAGTGTTCTTTATACATATTGAACCACTGAGTTGTATTTTTTTCCGTTGATCAAGTAATTGCTTTAATAGTCTGGCCAGGCAACTTTAGTCCTGAGTATCTGTGTCGGCTCATTTTTAAGCTCTGAAATATCACAAAACATTGACAAAATTGAGTATTGATTAGCCTCCAGTCCTGAACTTTCATCAACAGTTCTTCAACATGGCCGCTCCTGTTCTGTTCGAGTTGCTATGGTTAATTGGCAGCTGCTGCTTGTAAACTCTCCATCCTGATTGGTCGAGTGTGCGGTGTTGGGATTTGGCTCCACTGGGTCTCTGCAAACTGCATTACCCATAACACCCTTCTCTGTGTATCTTTGCAGAAGCATCTTAAGTCTGTATCAAGTTTAATTAATTAGACTTTGACGCCACACCTGTTGTCCAGCAGCTTTATTTTACCCAACGTGTTCATTTGGTCATTGAAGTCAATGAAAGTTTGGAAATTTGAGTTGATTTCTCAAGGAGTATTGCAACCAAACTAATCAGTAAACCTCGGCCGTGTTTGGAGCAACTTGTTATCAAGAGCTGAGGATTTTCACTGTCATTGAAAGTCATTGAAAGGTCTTGAAAACATCCTCGCAAAGTGTTGTCAGGATTGACTTGAATGTTGCTCTATGATGTATTGAAGCGTATTCTTATACAAAGTGACTCGTCTGCCCGGTTACTTTTCCCTGAGGTTTTCAAACATGCATGTTCGTGCCACTGCTGCCCTTCCAGCCCCCTACACTCCGCCCCTCCTTAGTTTCCCACAGTTCCCTGCTTCACCTATTGAACCCAGCCACCAGCCCAGGAATGGAGCAGGGGGAACGGCAGGAATGTGGCTCCCAGTCCGAGCCAAGAACACAAAACAAGGAAGGCAGAACTTGAACGCCCCGCCTGCTGGGAGCCAGAACCATGTTTTCATTGGCTCGCCTCTGTAGGCTGACCACAGACTCCCTGTCCCAATTGGCTGCTTTTCCATCTTCACTCCCTGCTGCTCTGCGGCCAACCGGAGCGGTCTCGTGCTGTTAGTGTGTCTGTGTGTGTGTGTTAGTGTGTGTGTGTGTGTGTGTGTGTGTGTGTGTGTGTGTGTGTGTGTGTGTCTTGTCATCATTCTGATTATTTCCGACAGCACTGTCTTGAGTCCTGCCTGGTTTCACCAACAACACTGGGATAATTATTCTGCAGCTCAAGACAGCTCATGTTAGCTTCTGCGCAGCCATATTAAAGCTGTCACACACACATTAGTGTCGCTGCATTAACGCCATCATAAAGAAAGCAACGTTAAAGTATATGAGGCATGAAATGTGGTTATTGTGGTGATTTCTGTTTCACCGTTCTGTGCAGTGCGGCATTAAAACCAGGCCGAATGTGTGCGGCTATAGGCCAAACTTCTACATGCCTATTATTAGACTCCACTTCATCCTACAGGGGAGAGAGTAAAAGATAAGTTGGGTCAGTCGGCTCCGTCATCTGGGACGCTGGCTGGTTTTTAATGTCACAATGCAGAGTCTTTTCCAGGAGATTAAGCTGGGGATCCAAATAATAATAAATTGACATTGGCATTAACAAATGCAGCAACTTGAGAAATAAGCGTGACGAGAGGAGGTCAAAGGTTAGAGGGACAGTGTCCTGACAGACAGAATATTGTTGTCACTTACTTTCCACTTAAATCAAGAAACACTACTTGTTTGCGTTGGTGGAGTTGATGAAGTGATAGTTTAGGGCTGGGCCGTCTTAAACTTAAACTCTTGTTTAAATTCCAATTTATTTATTGCATGAAAACATAAATTACAGACGGGTTTCTGTTTGTTACCTATTCTCAGAGTTCCAGTACTGTGGAGGATATGAAGGCTTGGATTGGAATCAGATGGTCTTTAACCTTTTGTAATGAAAACCAGCTGGGAAAGGAGTATCCCATTCTGTTCAAATGTAAGTGTTGGGAATTATAGTTAACGTACTAACGTAAACTTTAATGTTTACCATGTCTACCACCTTAATTTGGCCGACAGCATACCTGCTAAACCTCAAAATGTTAGTGTTTACCTCAGATCACCGCTGTACCACGGTACGGCCTCACAGCTCCATCAGAACTACTTCATTTTGTTGTCTGTCGCTGCTGGAAATCAAGTGTTTATAGTTGTTGTGGAAACGTTCACAATGGTTGTTAACATGAAAAGAGGCAGAGATGGTTGTGTGGAGAATAAAAAAAGAGCTGAGAGAAGTTCAGATCCCGGCTCGTTACCTCAAAATACATCTTGTAACCCGTCGTCAGTGAAGTTTTCTACAGGTTGTGAGAAACCAAACCGTTTTTAATTTATGAGAATGATGTCATTAGATATTTATAAATGAAAAATAAAGATAATTTTACATTGCAGATTTGAGTTTTTCTGCTTTCCTTACCTGTTGACCATCTATTTTTGATTCTTATTTCTATAGCGACAGGTACGCAGCACAAACCCCTGCATTTCTAGACTTTATATTGATTAAGTTAATTTGCAATGCCAGTCCTCAGATGGGCCTTTAAAACACATACAACTCAACAAATCCACAAGAGACACAAACTCAACAATAGCTACGTACATTTAAAAACACAAACCTCCTTCACGACTGATCCCTCTTTAAAAACTCTTTCAGTTTGAGTTGAAATGATCTCAGTCTGGATCCTGTTTGAGTTTTGTAGGAACACGTTGATCCCCCGAAGAAAACGCTGTTTGTTACTTTACACTTCCTGTTGGATGCGCCACGTGTTACTGAGCCTGAAGCTCTAAGTGGGACCGCAAGCTCACTGAGCACCTGGGGAGCCTGGTTCTGAAGGTGTTTATAGGCGTGTTTAAGATGAGCAATTAAAAACAAACCGATCAAAATGTAACATATCTAATTTCTTAAGAACAGGTTATCTTCATCACATTTTATTGTCTTCTTGTATATCACCTTTGACCCCCAGGTTGGAAACCACTGGTCACTGGACAAATCGTTGGCTGTGTGTCCACCTTTTAAACCCTGAAGAAGAAAGTGTTCAAACAAACGTGGTTCATAGTCTGAAGCAAAGATAGAAAAGCATTGCCATGTGAGTCGCTGGTTGTGAAAGTTGAAAAAGGACAAAATGATTTTGTTTCTTCTGGAACCTCGTGCACTTCTCCTGGTTAAGGTGATGCACACTGCTGCTTTAAAAAGCGTAGCCCAAGCAGCACGTTTTCGTCTCTTCTAAATGTCCATTTTGAGCATTATTTACAGAGGAAAGATTCCACATTCCTTCCCTCTTCCATCTTATTGCCTTCACAATAATCCATCACACTTCCTGGTGGGTCATCATATAAAAATCCGAGCAGAGGCTGATGGAGGCTGACAGTCGTGCTGCTGACGGCCGCATGTGTTTTAGCTTATTATTTCTCAAATGTGTTGATGGATAAATGGTGTGAAAACATTAAACATTCTGTATTTAAACAGACACACTTTTTACCTTCTTTCAGTGCCAGCAGGCATTTTGGAGGAGGACGAGGAGGAGGAGGAGGAGGAGGAGGCACTAACCGCAGACTCATTAATGGTATTTATTTTACTAATGTCATTTGGGGGAACAAACTGTTGAAATTGTGAGAGGTCGGTGGACATGGAAGCAGACTGCAGGGCCGGGTTAGGCTGCAGTCAGGTTTCTTTTCTCTGGTGACGGGAGAGGTATTTGGTTGGAGCCTGGCTCTTCCACTCATCTGCATCTTATTTGAATTTCCTGCTTGCATAATTCCTTGGTTAATGGGGAAGTGCTTGGCACTACCACAGCTGTTTTGCCTTTCCTGCCTGGCAAAGAGTGGCCCTCACACAGCGAGAGGAGGGGGAGAGAGGAGGAGAAATGTTTAAAAAGAAAAATCTGCAAGTCATGTGATGCAAAAATACAGTACAAACAACGTGTGATCCCCCCCCCCCCCCCCCGAGGACGGAGGATGAGGAATGGAGTCAAACACCCACCCACTGCCTGCTTCACCCCCCCCCCCCCCCCCCCCCCCCCCCCTCTGCATGTACACACAGAATCTAACAGCACCACACCGCCCTCTCTAGAGCCACACTGAGCATGTGCAGTGATAATGATGAGACTCTCCCCCTCCTCCCCCTCCTCCCCCCTCACCCAGCTCTGCCACGCTGGTCCTGTAATTGGTTGGTAACAGCACCACATTGCACCAGGCGGACTTCAACCAGCCGCATTAGTCTGTTTACGCATTCACAGCCCTATTAGAGGCTGTTTGTTCGCTCATTAGCAAACCCAAGCTGGAGTTTGAACCCCGCCACAGCCGCTTTAATCAATAAAAGAACAGCAAATATGCAGGAATTTGTTGCGGTGACGTCGAAACGGAGATATCTTAAAGCTGACAGGGTTTCCCTGATAAACAGACCTGTTATTGACCTGCTATTCACATCCACTACATTTTAAGTGTAAGGCCCAAATAAGAATTCTAATGTGAGTTTTTGGATTCATTCAGATCAGGGTGCAGCAGCACTCTTTAAATAATGAATTTACTTCTGTTATTCGTCTCATTTTTGCCCATTTGTAGTTTTACAACTTTTCATTATTCGTGTTCCGTCAGACGTCGTGCCGTTTTGACAGATTTTAGGTGGCATTGAAACATTCCATATGTTTAGATTTTATTTTAACCCATTTATTACAAATGCATTTTGAAAAAAATTTGGCTTTTATGGCTCTCCCAGCCAAAAAGGATCCCGACCCCTGATTTATAGCAACATTATACTGTGTGTGTGTGTGTGTGTGTGTGTGTGTGTGTGTGTGTGTGTGTGTGTGTGTGTGTGTGTGTTTTCACAGCCCTAATACAATCAATGAAATCTTATTGGTTGTTTTTACTCTCCATTTCTTTCTGTGTGTCTGATGTTTCAGTAACAGCTGTTGTGTCTGTTTTTATTACTTCTCCGCAGGTGGGGAAGACTTTTTTTTTCCTCCCTAGTCTTTATTCATCTCGTCTCTTTGTCCCGGCCTGTTATTAGCTCGGTCGAGCACCGGTCATCCTGACATATTGAGTGCTCACCAACACGGGGTCTCTGGTATCCTGCATCAATAACTGGGGAGGAATACGCCGCTGTCCAGATCAGTAATGAAATCTGTGGTGTCTTTGTTATTCAGCAGCAAAGATCTGAAGTCAGAAAGTGCAGATTGAACTCTGTGAGAAGCTCTAATTGTCACATCATGTTTGAGAAAGACGTTGAATTCCTTTTTAAAAAAAAGAGCTTGTACATTTTTTGATCTTTGCATTAATTTATAAGAAAGGTTTGCAGATGTTTTCCATGCTTCCAAAATTTTGATTTCCTTTCAATTTTTCAACTCCCCAAATCATAGATGTGTCCCACTATATAAGACGTATTCATCGGGTTGATTCTGGACGACATGTTCACTGTTTTGGTGCTTTAAAACAAAACGATTATTTTATTTACCCATTAGTCGGTCAGCAGAAAATGAATCTGCAGATATTTTGAGCATTTATATTTTAGACTGTTGGCTTTACAAATCAAACAATTAGAAAATGTCACTTTGTGTAACTGTAATTGTAAATGCACACTATTACAATGTTTTATAGACCAAATGATGAGTCAAAGTTTAATCATAAAAAGGAATTAGAATAAAAATAATTAAGCTTCAGTTTTAACAACAACAATAATTATAAACTTTATTTATACAGCTCTTTTCATAATATAGTACTTGGTTGAAACGGGAACCAAAACAATTCAGAACAATCAAAACAATGCAAATTAAAATGGAAATCAAATACCAAAAAGTAATAATATCAAAATGGATAAAGCCTTTGTGTCTCTGTCAGATTTCACTTAATCATTCCGAGCTTGTTATCTCTCTGCAGGCCGCGTGTCGCTGTTGTTGTTTGCACTTATTAAGTCGCTTTGGACAAAAGCGTCAGCTAAATGAACTGTAACGTTGTGTGGGAATCCCCACAGTTCCAGTAATGCGTCGCCATTCCTAAAGATTAGATTCTGGGCTCACTGGGTTTCGTGTAGATATAAAGGTAGAACAATGTGATTTTGATCACAATGTGTGATCTGAATGAAGGAAATGAAGTGTTAATCCTCTACAGCTGTTATGACTGTTGGTCATAATACACATCTAACTGTGTGCCAGTGTTTTATTCACACAGCCACATCCTAACAAACCAGTGCACTGAAATGCATTATGTGTTTTATTTAAAAGATAAAACGGTTTCTCAAAATCCCCAGTGGCTCGTATGGTCGGTTATTGGCGTGGCTGCCAATGGACGCCATCTTTAGTTAGCTGGTGGCGGCTAATGGCCAACGTTTGTATTCCTTTGACCTCCTGTCCCTTCTTTAAGTTGGTCCAAAATAATGGGCAACACAGCAAAAGCCGTAAGATCCCATTTCTCTTGGAATAACTAAAGTCCAATAATCACTCTTTCCTTTTTGTTTGGTTTCCATCAACTCCTGAGGGAAATGTATGTCGCTTTACTGCTAAATGTCCCACTTTCTCTTACAGCTAGTTTCCCCCTCTGCTGTTTGGGGCTTTATCAGAGCTGGTTGGAAACAGGAAATGCAAAGCAAAACTAGGAGCTAAAAGAGACTAAAACAGCTGCAGAGACATTTTCATATTACACACTCATTTGATTCATTGTTAATATAAAACATATTAACAAGTGGATCTAGAAAGAAACAAATTCAGATACAAAATCTATGTTTTTAGTGCCACTTTGTGTCTAGATCACCCAATAATGCCTGCTATCACTGCAAACAAGAGTCCGCTCTTTAATTGACCTGATTGATGAAATTGAGATTCGGACAAAAACAGAAATCAGACAGACAGACTCACTACTGCCACTAAAGAAGAATATCCACAAAGCTAATTAATTAGGGCCGACCGACTCATTTGTATGCTTTGTAAGCACTAATTAAGATATGCAAAATAACCAGATGAGCGCCGCAGCCTAAATATATTTTAAGCGAGTCGTTGGCACTGATGTATGGACAGGAAAATGGATTGAGGACACGTCCTCCGCCACCGTCGCATTAATCTGAGGCTTCCCTGCGTCAGAGTCAGGAAGTACAGGACGTACAGAGATTTGTCTCGGTGACTTTGGCACTTAAATATTAATACAGCATGTAGTGACAGAGAGCAGCTGGACCTCACGTATGAACCTATGATGCAAAAGGACTGCAAGACCTGGAGCACACAGTGCAGCACATGTAGACACGAGAGGATGCGCTGGCGTATTGTGAGACGCGCTTACAGAAGATTTGTTCTCTTTGGGACGTCGCACTGGGAAAAAAACCAAACATTTCCATCTTTAAAAAGTTTTGTTTGTGTGTATCTGGGCTTAAAACCAGAAACAGTGTGAACGTGTTTCGTAGATTCATTCATTTAAATGACAAACAAATAAAGTAGTCCACAGTGAGCTCTGGGATTATTCAGTTATTGGGACACTTTTAATAAAATGACAAACTTATTTTTCAGCACGTTGAGCACCATACATTAAATTCCATTCACTTCACACATTTATTTAAAAAAAAAAAATCAATGTATACAGACCCCGCACATCCATCGCAGAAAGAAAACCAAATCAGTTACAAAAGATAACTAAACAATAAAAGAAGACAATACTGACCGTTTTCTTTATTTATACATATTTATATTAATCTGAGCTGGTTAAATAAGGGTCTCTTGTTCACAGTGATACTCAGCAGAATGCATCTGAACCTTAAGTGTTAGCACCACAAGTGCATATATATATATATAAACTCTTAAGCTATAAAATAATATACCCTGATATGTGATGTGTGACTCGTATGGGGAGAGAAATGGGGCAAAGATATCGCTCACAGAAAACAACCAAAAAGCTCCGCGCATCTTATGAACAGTCTCAATGTTCCCACGTTCATGTATATCAAAAACAACGAGTAACCTAGTACTAGTGAGTAACGGTATTAATGATCGACACGTGGCAGTATGTACTGATGTAACCAGGCCCGGCTGGTCATACTCACTACTTTTTGGGGTGCATTGAATGTCTGGTGAGTTTTGTAATCGTGCTGACTCGGTTATAATGGAGTTCCTAATTAAAACCATAAAGTTGACATTTTTTCTAACCTACCAATCGGAGATGGAGATGTTACAAACAGCTTATTGTCATCCAGTGATTTAATGAAGACATTATTGTTTTTGTAATTTGGGTGAACTGACCCTTCTAAGTGAAATACAGGAAACACTTAGTGGTGGTCCACACAGACGCTGGGACAGTGACCGGCTGCTGCTCCGTGTGAACGGGAGCTGGTGTTGCAGCCCGGCAGGGACACAGAGATATAGACCGCCCAGCGGCAACTACAGGGGGAAAGTAAAAGAAAATCAACTTTATGTTAATGTCCTTTGACGAAATGCAAGCGACAACTAGACTAGAGCCATCACGGTCCTTTTGACAGCAGGGGGGCTCTTCCAGCACAGATACAGGACTTCCCTGCTAATCGCTTTTACCAACTCATTGTTATGTTAAAACAGTTTGAAAAAATCTGAAATAAAGCTCTTCAGTACTCTTTAAACAAACGTTGCAACAGTAAATGAACTACTTCCTTCTGTGTAGTAGGGTTATTTTTTATTAAATTAAATAAATAAATGAAGTATGTTGCACAGCTCTTCTCCAACACACCACACTTTATTCACCCAACGCACTTTCTTCATCAGAGTGTTCCCCGATATTCATCACATTGATCTGTCATGTGATCGATACATCACCATAGATACCATGCATGCAAAACATTTTTTCTTCAAACATACTATTCACAAACTCTCCTTATCCTTAGTTCATACAGAAAACCACATCTGAAACTACAAATACAGAGTTTCACATGACCATTTACATCATTCTCTAACAAACGTTTCATCTTTATAACCAATCAATATGGGAATACTTCTCTCTCTCTTATAATGCAAGTAAATAAAGTAAATCGCACATTACATTAGTTCATTTAGCTGATGCTTTTTGTCCAAAGCGCCTTCATGAGGATACAACTCATAACAATAAGAATCCTGCAAGAACATCAGCTTCAAATAGGTGAAATCTGCAGAACAATAGCTTCAATAAGCCAAACCAATGTACCAATGTGCAACATACAAAGAACATCATTATTAGCATTCTTTTTATTGGCCGAGGTGCAGTTGAAACAGTGTTCAGTCTGCAGAAGGTGTGAAGATTTTCTGCTGACATGACATCAATGTGGAGCTCGACAGCGCTTCAGATTTACTACTTATATCTGTGTGCGTGAATGCAGCGTCACAATGTCAGCCGAGTAATGTAGAGTACAATACAAACACTCACTGTTGGATTCTAATCTGTAGTATTTTAGTGCAGTGATGATCACCTCTGGGCCTGTGGAGCAGTGTGAGAGGACTGCACACACACACACACACACACACATACACTCACACTCACACAGTCCCAGAGCAGAGCTGCTTAGTATCAGGTTGGTGATGGATGGAGGATGAGGTCAGTCCTGAGGGGGATCCAGACTCTGGAAAAGACCTGTTGTTCGCTCTCAATGTCTCTCTGTCTCTCTCCCTGCTGTGCTGCAGTCCTCTGATGATCTCATACACACACAGACACACACACACACACACACACACACACACAGTGATTCCTTCTTAAAGGAGCTTCATAATGTTGAGATGTTGATCACGAACAGGAACGCGTTTCGGCTCAAAATAAACGTTGAAATCTGACATTTTTAAATCCAGGGCGTTTCTTTGTGAATCACGTGATGATTGTGAGCTCTGCCGACTCAAAACGGAGGAAGGTCCGAATCCTGGAAGAAGTTATTTATACAGAGGCAATCCATAGGACTTTACACGGGCACTGATGCAACAATCAATAAAACATACATACAAACATTATAGAGCAGAAATTAGAATAGTTAGAGTGCATTAATACGTTGTTATCAGCCTCGAATATCAATCAAGTTTTCATTCATGAGACAAATTACATTTTTCATACATTTTTGCTGAAAGAATTAAGATTGAATTGAATCCTTTTTGGATTCACTTTAACTCATTTGCAAGTGGAACCAATGTTAACCCACCAGTTAATAATCTACGGGCAATTAAAGCTAAATGTGTTTTAGAATACAATGGAATAATATAAAGTTGTAAAGAGGTTAATACTGAGCAAATTAGCTTGACATTTTTTACCCCAAACATTTGTGGAGACAGAAGCGACTTGATTTGTGAATCTATTTATATGATGCACTCTTTTTTTTTTTTTTTTGTTACTACATCTATCAATCTACTTTAAATGGTGATCGTAAATCTCACTCTTTATTTTACTCTGAAACAGACTTGATGATACAAATCGGACCAGATCCACATGTTCAGCAAACCGGTTGAGATGACTTTGAATCCCATTTCAAAAACAAGATTTGAATTTAATTTAGTCTTCTACTTTAAAACTGGTTTGGAATCTGCTCTTAAAGCTGGTTCTGGTTGTTCTGGTTGTTCTGGTTGTTCTGGTTGTTCTGGTTGTTCTGGTTGTTCTGGTTACTGTTAAAGTGTGAAGAGAAGAAGACTTTCTCCACTATCCCACGTCGCACCACTGGCTTTCTCATTGTCTTACTCTCTTGCTGTCTGTCTCAATCTTTGTTTGTCTCACTCTCTCACTTCTTTCCTTCTCTCAGTTTTGGCACATGTTGCCACGGTAACCACAGCCTCCTTTTTTTTTTTTGCCAAGTTGTAGTGGTGCTGCTTTTAAGGCCCATATTGTTCTCCTTCATTTACGCACATACACGCAATCATACACACCCACCAACATCCCCTGTTTATACACACACACACACACACACACACACACACACACACACACACACACACACACACACACACACACACACACACACACACACACAGACACACACTCCTTCGTTGACATCCCTCTCTGCTTTCAGATTCCACAGGAGATTACCCAGAGTGCCGCCTGAGGATCATCCAGGAGAGACGGAGAACGAGAGAGAACGCACAGTCATTGGAAGAGGAGGTGGAGCCTCAGAAATACCCCCCCCCCCCCCCTTCTCTTCTCTAGTGAAGCCCCTCCCCCTCTGAGGAAGTGCAGTGAGTAGCAGTTTTTATCTTGTTTTGGAGCCGGACTTGTTGTAGTCACCCCGTCGGTGTCTGGGAGGGGTCATTCCTGTATTCTATATGAAAGCTTTTGAACAGTTTACCTGATCCTAGTATTGTGCTAGTGCCAAACATTTACCCAATGTTTGACCTCATAACACACTTTTTTTATCCAATCATAACCACAAAATCTCCCTCTTATTCACATTCACCTTGCTTATTAACATTTCATCAAAGCAAATCATCAAACAAATAGTTTTGTGGATCAAACTCAACCCAAAGTGTGAGTAAAATGTTATCCACAGAACCGCCCCGACTTCTTAATGTTCTCTGTCAGATTTGACACCACAGATGTCACACCTTTTTCAAAACCTTTAAAATCCATTAATGATATTATTCATTATTCTGTTTATATAGCTGTTTTAAAGCCTTCTTCTCTGAGTATTGAACTGGGAAACATGGATACACTCCGATCTGGGAAGGCATTTTATTTGGAAATATGTTGCTGTTGACTGCAGAGAAAATCTGCTCAGTTTTATCCACTTTAGAGCTTTTAATTTAGTTTAAAAAAAGAAGAAGCAACAACATGCCATCAAGGTTTTCGTCTTGGCTGTTGTAGTTGTTTGATCTCAAGGCATTATGTGAGCCGGTAGTTTGCTAGTGTTAGCTTTATAGCACGATGACGCTAAATGCTGATAAGTGTTGGATTTGTATTGGTGTGCAAAACTCTCTCTGTAGAGCGAAAACACTTTACGTCTGGACAGTACGCTCATGAATCATCCTGCTGATACCATCAGAAAGAATTGTGTAAAAGCTCCTACATGATGAGCGCAAAGGTGAAGTTTTTCAGAGATGGCTGAACTTCTGTTGAAATTTGTCTAAATGCCATTTTGACATTCACCATTTACCACCCAGGTCTTGAGTCGTGTTGGTTTTATGGCTGCCCTGCAGGATTGTGGTGGGAGCAGGAGATGTGAGTCCTTTGTTCACCAATGCAACAAGTAGACAGGTAACCGACGTTGCAGGTGGGGGTGTGTGATTGCAGTGGATTATTTTCTTCTTACTTTCTTCTTACCATTTTCCCATGTGAGCAACACAGATATAATTTCCCCCTACAGTGTGACGCCAGTGTCAGATCTACGGCTGCTTTTTCTACTGAGAAGATTCTAGCACTGCGCTGTAAAATTGTGTTTTCCAAATAATTTATTATGCAGCGCATGTGATCCAGAAGGGGTGTCAATAACCGCTTAAACTAAAGAATGATAGACGTTAGCTCCCACTGAAGACCACCCAGAGGTTCTTGTAAATCTGTAGGTACACTTCTCAGAGGCTGTCTATGTGGCTTTAGGTCCAAAAGCATTCAAATGCTTTAAAAGCGTTTTTAAAGTTTCTTAAATTGAAATAAGCAGCTGCTAATACAAACCACCTGCAGAGTCATTTACCAAGTTCTAATGTTCAGATGTTCAGATGAGCTGCTTTTCTCTGTTTTATATCAGTGTGAGTTGGATATCTTTGGGTTCTTGAACTGTTCCTTTGGACAACATAAGTGATTTGAAGATGATCAACAGAAACAATTATAGATTAAGTGATAATGGAATATAGTCGTAGACCATTTAGCTACGAGATGAATGTAACAATGATTCAATCTTAAGTTCTGCTTCATCCACGTTCTCCTTGTTAGTCAAAATATGCTGCACAGACAACTTTTACATACACAGATCCTCAACTCAGACTCAGACCGGACCTGAGCCGCATGGATAAACACAGGGAAAGAGGTGAGACTGAAGTAGCATGTCTACATGGAGAACAAGCTCTGTGTGAAAACACATCACTAGAATGTGTTTAGTCAGGACATCCTGAGGTGACGCAAAGACAGCACAACTTTACGTACAGAACGATAAGAAACTGTACAAATACTATGGACCTGTGAAGAACATCCCTTTCTCCTTTTGTATTCGTACATCATGTCACTCAGCACAAGCAGTTGTATAAGAATGTGGGAGACCAAGAAAGTCTTTTTGTAGTAATGAGTGAAGACTGTAAAGCAAGCTGGTGTAAATCCCAGAGATTTGTTCAGAGCCTCAGTCGGCAGCGATGACTCAGTCAGTCAGAGGAGGTTTCTGATCAGACGCCTCGGAGTAGACAATCCAGGAGGAGAGACGGAGAACCAGGCTACTGCACATGATTAAGGAAACAAAAGCAAACCATAAACATGTATAACTCTGCATCAGAAAGCACAATGTTTGGTTAAAAGAAGTAAATGTTTCAGTGGTAAAACAGAGAGGATCATCTCATCTTCACTGGCTGAGACTCCACAAGTTGTTTACCAAAGGACACACTGGTGTCGGGTACAGGTGGGTACTGGTCCATCAGAAAGAGGAAACTTAAAAGTGAAATCAAACCCAGCCTCACATCTTTGGGCTCTTTGTACCTTCATTGTCCTTCAGTCCCTCACTGAAGTAGGAACAAAAAGAGGAAGAACACTTTTTTAAGGCCTCCAGTCAGGGCTGGCTCTTATTTCTTCAGAAATGTAGAAATATTGCTGTTGAAAGAGAAAGATGAGTGACCATGTACAAAGAAGAAAAGGAGTGTGAGGGATGGACGAGGACTGGAGAGTCACACCTGGAAAGAGAGATTTTCAGACGGAGGCACTTTTTGTGAGCCAGAAAGTGGCTCCAGGAAAAGGTCAGAGGGCCACTTTGAAAGATGTGACATTTCATCTCCAAAATTGAGGTCAAAACCGAGGTCTTTGCAGATTGTGCTTTTGTCAAGTAAAAAAATGTAGACGAACTGAGGAAGAGCAAATGGGAGGAAGAGGAGAAATCATATTTGAGAGTGAAATATCAAATGATCCTAAAGCAGAAAGAATAGAGCAGAGAGACTTGATACTTGAGGCAAAGGAAAAGGACTAATGGAAGAGACATGTACTTCAAACTGTATATGCAGTCGGAGTCAGGAGAGAAGAAGAGAATCTGAGCTGCTTTTTGAATCAGGTAGAAATGTGTGTGTGGAAAACAGTGTGGATCCCTCCTCAGCTGGAACCAACATGCTCGGTTCAGCAGGTTCATGCAGTAACAGTTTAAACATGGCAGCGTCCGCAGCCTCTGGTGCCCCCGCGGCACTAAACTAAACCCACTTTGTAGTCCCAGCTGCCACGGAGGCTGTTAATGTTGGACGAGTGTGTAGTTTGGGACAAGCACACATTCTGGGGAACTTCTCAACAAAGCTCGTTTCAGTAGAGACTCTGCAGTTTGTGTGTTAACCACATCTGGAACTGTCATGGAGGTCCAGTGCGGAATATTTCTCATATGGATAAATGTTTCACAACAGACAGCTAACCGACACATTCATTCAGTAAAGGTTTGCTGCGTGGTGCCTTCGCATGGGGAAGTTTCACGTTTTTATGGGAAGAGTTGACAATTCAATGTCCACTTTTCAAAGACACTAAGACTTAAGCCCACTAAGTGTTGAGTAAGCATACACATTGCTCTACCTCCCAAGACATGACCACAAGAGTTGCATTTCAATACAGCGTCAGTATAACGTAAACCGTCTTCATAGGGAAGTCTTTACTGGACAAACTAGCAAGTAGGCTCATTTGATATCAACAGGCTTTTCTTACATTGAACACCACAGCTGAGTGGTTTTGGCCAGTGTGGAAGTGCATTAAGCTGCAGTTCATCTAATGGCCACTAGATGCTTCCTCCAAAAAATAAATAACTTCACTGGAAGCTACTCAGACATTTCTTTCAAAATACCAACTTCTTTTCAGTTTAGGTCTTTCTAACTTATTTGACTTCTGGGGATTTTAAGATTTTTTCCCAATTTAAATATTTTCAAAGGAATAGTTCACCCCAAAACAATAGAAATTGTATACAATACTCGCCTCCAAAGGCTCTCTATGGTCCCAGGAAAAGTTGTTCCCGAAAAATCAATCCCTAATTCTACTTTTATTTAATTTATGAAATAACATTATGGCTGCCTAGAAATGTGTGCATCCTCTGCCCTCCGCCTCGTCTTGATCAACATGTTTCTGTTATTTACTCTGAGTTACACACCTTTACCCTGAAATTGTTGCTCTACGCCCTCGGATAGAAAGTCGGGTAAGTACTGCTCTGTGGTGTTCTGTGATTGACGTATCGGTGTTGAACTTACGATAACATAAAGACAAGATGAACCCTTCTTGATCCCCTCAGGGGAAATGTGGGTTTTGGAGCACAAATCTTTGGCTAACTTTAGAACCTATGAGGAACTATTAAAAATGTATTATATACCAACTGAAGCTGGAACACTGGTTGATTTATACAACCATAGCTATACATGATGACTTATGACTAAATTAGTGTGAAAGAGTAAATGTTGTAATGCTTCCCATAAACCAAACCGTGTTGGAAGTATTGTATTCTTTTTGTATGTGTGCATCTCTGAAACCGTCAGGAACTTTGACCATTTCTCCTCGCATGCAAGATCTTTCCACTGCAGCACCAGCACCAAATCATAGTCACCAGTCTGAGGGCTCGCTAGCACACAAAACCTGACCAACCAAAGCCAAATCTACCAGCATTTGGCTGCCGTCCAGTCAGATTTTTCTGCGTTTTTCTGGGCTGCAGCCAGCCTGCTGGCTGGTGCCAGCCCCACTGGGTGCTCGAGAAGGTTTGTTTTCACAGCCCTTCTGCTTTATTGAATGGGCTCTGTGAAGCTCAGGGGTGGAGTACTGTGCTAACACTGCCGGGGTGATGGGTGCAGTTCGCACATGGGTCATCCCAGCTAAAAATATTTGCATCGCAAGGTGCTATGAAACACCTTCAAATAAAATCAACCACCAAACAGCACATTGCTGGGGTTGCAGAAACAGCTCTGCACCTGATTATTTTCCCCTTCTTACTCACATTGAGGCTTCCTCCGTCGTTTCTATGCTGAGTGAGTTTCATGACCCTCGAGCGTCTGAACCCTGATTTAAAAACCTACTGTATCATTTAAAGAATGAATTGGCATTAAGAGTTAAGTTAAGATAATGCTGTATTCTCCTTCTCTGGAGAGCTTGCCGATACATCAGCCCTGAGATACCTCACTGTAGAGTTTGGCTGCACAGTTATGGCTTGCAGTGTAGGAAATACAAATATATTTTGGGGGCAACTGTCTAAAAATAGTGCGGCATTTACAAAATGTTGGAGACAAAAATAGTTCAAATGAGGCTAAATGATGTGCATACAGTTATCAATGTGTTAGAGACGTAAATGGAAATGAACTTAATTTAATAGAAATAAAATGATGGCTTAATGTAGGATCAGGGGCATTCTAAAATGTCTTGGTACATTTTTGACCTTTGCCCCTCTTAATTTCTGACATTGACTTGCAGCTATTACATTTCATATTACTAATAAGTAGTCCTAATTATGTGAAGAATCAAAACATTTAACATTTCTGCTGTGGCAGATCTAAATGTTTGAATATTGCTGGTACGTCTCATTATTAATTGTGGAACAAACAAAGTCTGCATGATGAGTGTGATGCCCTAATGTTGTGTCACTCTCTGATCATACTGTTGTTGATAAAATCGCCATCTGTTACCTCCAAATGTTCCTGCTGCTGCTGCTGCTGCTGCAGTCTGAAATGTGAGCGGTGGTGGTGGTGGTGCAGGAAGTGAGCGTGGATCTGAACCAGTGGTGGGAGTGTGAGGAGCGTTGCAGGTACTGTGTGAGGGCTGATGGGATCTCCACAACCGCTGGTAGAGTATCGACTACGTGGGAGAGAATGACTCACCCTAAAAATCCACATACACACACCTGTGGAGAAGGTGTGTGTGTGTGTGTGTGTGTGTGTGTGTGTGTGTGTGTGTGTGTGTGGGCAGTCAGTGTGGCGGGGCAGATTGCTGCTTGCCTCTCTCGCTGAGCTGTAGTATTAAAGCGTAGCCTCGCTGCTGCTGAACTTCACCAGCACACTCCATTTCTTCGCCTTTTCTCAATTTTTGTGTGTGTGTGTGTGTGTGTGTGTGTCTGTCTCTGTTCCTGTGCTGTGGCTGGTTGCAGCAGGATTTGACTTGGTGATTTACTTGTTTTGCTTGAACGTTGTGTGTGATTCCTCGGAGGTCTCGGGTGTTCTTTGTTTTTTAACTTTTAAGTTGCCTTTTTCTCTCCCCTCTTCTGTGAAACGTTGTGTGGTTGTGGGTGTTCCGAGTTGAGAAATGTGTCATCTGAAATCTGTGCACAGATCC
Source organism: Cottoperca gobio (assembly GCF_900634415.1). Taxonomy (NCBI): domain Eukaryota; kingdom Metazoa; phylum Chordata; class Actinopteri; order Perciformes; family Bovichtidae; genus Cottoperca; species Cottoperca gobio. The sequence goes on from NC_041365.1 coordinate 17,790,691, forward strand.
AACCCTCCCCCCTGAATTACTAGAAATGTTACCAGCATGTGTGAGTGATTCTCAGAGATTACTTTGTGTATTCTGACACCCAGAGGCTAACTTCATTCATCTGACAAAGCTAACTATTAGGTTATTAAAAACAAAATGCACCCAGATGTGCATCCTACACTCTCCAGGTGCTGAACTCTTGTATTCCCCCTTTTCTGTTCAAATAAAACTTTGATTTACATAATTCGATTTTTTTGCCACAGCACAGGTGTATTGGAATGAAATGTTTCTGCTAAATGTATGACATGTTCATAAGTTTAGCAGCTGCACTTATTCACATTAGCATCTAAATAATCTCGCTCTGAGGGATATAAACCTTTTACTACATCTTTCGTCATCATCGTTCAAGTACAGACCGTAGGCAGATCCCTACTGAGTGGGAGAGAAGTGTTATTTAAAAGAGGAATTACTAAGAAACTCTGTCTTAGTCAGTGGATCAGTTCAGCACCACATCACAGGACCAACGTCTACGTCGAAGTAAACTTTCTCTTTCCCTCCTGCCTATTTTTCCTGACTTATAAAGGCTCATAGTATCTCGTCCAGTGAGCCATAACGAGGCGGCCTGTAATACTTCTTGCAATGACGCTATATATATATATATATATATATATATATATACAATAAATAAATAACCTAGTCAATTGAGTTTAACCACACATTTACCACTGATTTATTATAATTCTGCTTATGTTTTAGTTGAGCTGACAATATATGGCTAATATGTCCTCACATTTCACCTTTTTTTTGTAAGATAAATGCACCATTTCAGTTCAAAAAGTGTCTTTTTTATCAACAAGTTATTTTTGTTTTAAGCAACTATTTAATAAAATATAATACAAGCAAACAAACTAGATTTAAATGAACTCTTCATAGAGTCGTGTGAAGGTTCTCATAAATGAAACTCTCGTCAGTTTGCTGTATTTTTTATTATTTAAGTCTATAAAAATCTACTTGAGGTTTAAAGTGGCTCGATGTGGGCGTCTCTCGGCTCAAAGACTCTCAGGAACCCCGTCAATAAAAGATAAGGAGGTCAGGATTTAAGGCGCATTTCTTTTCCAGACAGTTTTTGGAATTTAAACACTGGCCCCCCCCCCCTCCGTTCAGCGAAAGCAGCTCAGTAACACTGGAGTTTATCCAGCACCACATAATTGAGGCCATGATGAAGTCAAGTGTTTTTCAGAGTAATGAGTGTTAGACTGTTTTATTCTGGAAGGTAGATCCGCCTCACATCTCCCCCCCAATCAGCCAGCCACCCACACCCACCCACCAACGCATTGGTTCAATTTTGTTAAGTGCCACTCAAGAGATATTCATCAAAATTAAATAACAAAAAACATTCTCAAATTGATTTTTGTTTGTATCGGAAGGGGAGGGGCTAGAAAGGTGCAGATTTGACATGTTTTTAAGAGGTAAAGTAACAGCAGGGATGGAGATTTTAAAGGTAACTAATCCAATTACAGATGAAGAAAATGTGTTTTTTGGAGACGAGAAACAGGCTATTAGCGACAGAAGAAAGCACCTCGATGACCCGTGTTCAGCCCTTCTGCTTATGATCAACAACTAATTCAATTTTTAGATGCATTTGTCAGAAATCTGTGGCTGAAATCTGGTTTGAAGTTGGAAGAAATTAGCAGATAATTTTAGAAATAAGGAGACAGATGTTTGACGGGGACTTTTCAAGGTCTTTGGTGACACAACGAAGTACAAAGAATTCAAGTCATTGCTATTTCCTGCATTTCTATTCATTACATTTTGGCTTTTATACATTCACAAAAAGGCTCTGTTTTTTTTTTTAAAGGGGCACTTTATTTTTTAGGCGTATCGATCAGTTTACCGGTCAGCAGGAACACAACTCATCGTGCAACAACAATTTGTATTATATTTGTAACAGAAACTCTGCGTTTTAAACTGCGGGTGTCGAGTTTGTAAGGTATGGACGTTTACTGGTCAGGAATTTAACACAATTTTAACATAGTTGCATTATGGGCATGCAACCAAAGTCCCAAGCTGGACTCGAACATGTGGACATTGTGGTCAATAATCGCCATAGTGCCCCAAAAGAGAATGTTAACATTATTCAGTAGGAAGATGACAGGAAATACAGATGGGAATGACATGCACATGGATCTTTTCTTTTGTGTTTACAGAAACACCATGTCAGTGGTGTTACCACGGGTCACATGTCACAGCAGTGTCCACATTGTTTATTTATCAAATGTATCAGAAAATGTTCACTAAGGTAAAGAAACATGGGTGTGGTATATACTGGGTTATGAATAAAAACATATTTAACGTGGCTCAGATGTTTTGTTGTAGCGAGAGTGTCTGCTTTCACAGAGCTGAGATCATATTTCTGCTGTTCAGAGGTGGTACGCTGCGATACTTCACTGATATCAAACAGTACTCCCAGTGAAGGCCAATTGGAGATAGACTGCTGGGAAATTTTTTAAATTACTATTCCAAATTTACAAGGTGGAGCGCTGCCACTGTTAGACAGTTTAGGGAGAGCCGCGGTGCGTAAACTGTTTTAGTTCGTCTCCTGCTGTGATGCAATCTGTTACGAGCATCAGTCAAATCACCCTCTCTGTTAGAGGATGAGAAAACACAGTCGCAGCCAAGTCGGTAAACTCAGTAAACATTATGGAGGATTCCCCAACCTGCATTTACACTGCCGATAGAGCTGCAGCATTTCTGCTTCCTCAGAGGGAGGCTGTGGCATTTAGAGAATACCTACAGGTACCTTTAACACACGCAGAGGCCTGAAATGTCTAGATATTAAGTATTTTAAATAAGGACATTAGAGAAATTATTTTTCATCATGTAATTAGATTTTTCTTCTCTTTATGTCCACTTTGATTCATCCAGAACAGAGACAGCAGCTCAAACGACTTCCTGTCTGCTTTACTGTAGACTTGATGCTTTATGCCCTCAGATATTATATTTCCTGGTGTTCTTTTTTTTCTTCTTCTGCCTATTTATGGTTTGACAACTTTCATATCAACTGCAGGAGAAGGCAGAAATATCTACAGAATGGAGAATCTATAACAAGGAGGACTGAAGCTGCTCTGGAGGCTCCTGGTGCAATAATAATATCCTGAAAGTTTACCATTCATTCATTCACCAGGAACAATAAACCATGTGTTCACACATGCAGATGCAGCACGGTCTCAGCACCTTTTTTATTCAGAGAAATCACATTGCTGCTGTAAAGAAGACCCCCTCATTACACCGGCTTTGTTTGTTATTTTACTCTGAAAGCTGGCAAAATGATACCCAAGTTGTGATTTTAGATGCATACCGGTGTGACATGTAGCAAACCAGTGTCAAGTGCGTGTAGTCCGCCATGCTGGCTGTCCCTCTTACACAGACTCTGTTACGACCTCCGCTGTCAGCTGTGCATCGTGTTGGTTCTTCAGCTCCCGGTAACTTGTTTTCTAGATTTTAGAAGTCAAACGTGACGATTAGCTGTAGTTTAACATTCTTTCACATAGTTGTGTTGAAGTAGAAAACAACTTTGTGCTCCTGTGATTGGTAATTACCAGGTTGCATCTATCGATCCTCAGAATATTTGAATAAAGTTTTCAACATCACCGTGCCATGCTGCTGGGTGGCTTGTGGGAGCGTTGGCTGCACCAGTAGGTTTTTAGCCAAAGCGACATGGCACTCCAGATGGACGCGTCAGTAGGTCAGCCCACCATTTTGATCCAGACTAAAACATCTCAACAACTATTGGATGGATTGCGCTTTGAGTGGTCGCAAAGCCTAGACAGGTGCTATATCCATTTACCATTCATCCATTGTCATAAAATCTGATCCAGACATTCATGCTTCACAGAGGAAGAATCCCGGACTCTTCCTCTCACGCAATCATCCGGTCAATATCAAAATATCTCTAATACATTGGTTTATGACCAACTACCTGAACACTAATGACATTCCCATCAGCCTCAGCTGTACTTTGTGTTTGCTGCTAATTAGCAAATGTTAGCATGCTAACACGCTAAACTAAGATGGTGGACATGGTGAACAATAGTCATAGTTAGCATTGTCATTGTGGGCGTCTGTCACGTCTCCAGTGTTTGAGTCTAAATGTGTGAAATGGGCTCAAGTACAGGAACTGAACCGGCAGGACAAGTCAATCCACCTGCAGTGCTCTGGCACAAAGATTTAAAAATGGTCAAGCTCGCAAAATGCAGATAACAGTGAACACTCACAACATAAATGAGGATTATTCTTCCAGCTATGGAAGTTGCGATACAACAACACACACACACACACACACACACACACAACCATAGCACACCTGCACAGCTTCTTCTCTCATCTGTTGAGAGTTGGTTTGTGTAGAACTCTGCTCCTGTGTTGCTGTGTTTGGACTCCAAGTTGTGTCCAAAGAAGAATGGGTAAATTTGGGGATTGAGCATGAAGAAGGGTTGAGGATGGATGGAGAGATGGGAGAAAGAGGATGGGAGGAACAGAGAGACTCTGATGTAAACTGAACGCTTCAACAATCCATTTGTTTTGCAGGATTTTCCAAACAATTCCCCAATGACGGAGGTGGTGTAACAGAGAGAAAGACAAAAACGGCAGTGCAGCCATAAAACCTGTCTTGTATCAGAGCAGCTATTCTAGATTTCTATTGTAAGCTATTTCTATGTCTGTTATTTTTAATCTGATGCCAGTTCAACACAGTTTTCAAAGCATTTTTAGTGTGTATTATTATCTGTTGTATAATCACGTGAAGATCGGAGCTTGTTTGGGTCGAAACTCGCTGGTTTTACTCATGGAGGATGAAACAGTACAATGTACAGAGCACGGAGAAGTGGGACTTGGACCGTGGCTCCATCTGTATAATATTATCCTTGTTGATTCCTTCTTTGTCAGTTTGATTTCTGAGAGTCTATGTTGCATTAGTGCTGCTTGAATATTCCACAAAAATCCTCCTCAAGGGTCAAAACAACAGAAACAGTCGGACCTCGTTCAAGTATTTGTGTTGGCAGCTTCCTTCTCATGTTTGGGCCGTTTGACAAATGTTGATTCTTCTTGTGGATAATCGGCTCAAGGTATTTGGCGAGTCGGGCTCGGTATCGAACAAAATGCGTGTAACACGGAGTAGCAAAAGAGAGCAGAGTCCACGCATTCGTCACTGCGTTTGATACATTTGAACATCTTCCCTGACGTGCGATAAACACTAGAAACTGATGCTTCCCAACAGTGTCGGAGAATCTGCAGATTCTCCTTCTTCACCGCAGCAGCAGTGCGGAGAGTTGTACCGAGCTCACATCTGCACAGAATTACACTTATTAACATAACATCTTGATTCTCTCCTAGTAATTCTTCCCTGGGGGGCGTGAAGAGTTACAGCAGAGCAGCGGAGCATTACCAGAATTTTTTTTATATGCTGAGCTCTTCCGGGGTCAGCGGTTTTGGTTCAACCTTTTGGTAGCAGCAGAGCAGCAGGTTAGCAGTGGTTGAACAGACACATAGTCAGCCATTGTTTTGGCCAACAGGCAGGGTGTGTCCGGGAGCGAGACACTCTTCGTTCTTTGAAGTCGCTCTAGTTTGCGGAGTATCTTTTAGGGAGTCGATGTGATGAGAAATCATGACGTCAAAAAAAAAGTTGTTTTATAAATTCAATTACTATCCGATTATATGTGTTTTTGGTTTATCACAGAATAATTGACAGATTTATTTAATAATGAAAAAATCTTACTTGCAGCCCTTATCAACAGTAAATTGGTTTTCATGAAGAGAGAGAGATAATCAAACATTTCCTGCTTCTTGTTCTTTTAGCATTTAACAAGAACATATTCGGTGAGTCTTGTGCCACGTTGATGTCATATTGGAGAGATACACTGTTTGTATCTAGCTCTGATTGTTTATCTTGCTCAAGGACACGTAGACCACAGGCCGGAGATCGAACCCCCGACATTCCGACCGCTCTACCTCCTGAGCCCCAGCTGCCTGCTGATGGCTGGCTGCTTGGCTTTAATGCAATCCAGCCTGCAGTTGTGGAGACTTTGGACGGAGCTAGCTGATGTAAGGACGACAGCAGATTTCTACAAAGAACGACTTGAAAGTGAAACCAGTAAACTGGTCGTTTCATTGCTACTGTGTCCTCCATCATATCAGACGTTGACTTTTCTGACTCATATCTGATATTTACTACAGAGAAAATATATCATATATCAGCCTTCAATACAACATATCGGTGAGAACTACAGCGTGCAAAGTGAAGGCCTCAGATCACCCCTACATCTGTACAGCATTAGCTTTGTGAGTGTGTGTGTGTGTGTGTGTGTGTGTGTGTGTGTGTGTGTTGTGTGTGTGTGTGTGTGTGTGTGTGTGTGTGTGTGTGTGTGTGTGTGTGTGTGTGTGTGTGTGTGTGTGTGTGTGATTTAGAGGAGTTTAGTTTGACGCCGTCGCAGGAATTAACAGGATGTTAGCTGACAAGAAGTTACACCGACACACAGTGGTCTCTCTGTCTGCTTCTTCGAACGGTTTGTGTTTGTTTATGGCAACAGGAGATTAAGACCCATCTGTTCTTGTGGGTGGGTGGGTGGGTGGGTAGTAGATTTGGTTTGATTGGGAGTGGAAGGGGGTGCAGAAAGAAGAAGAATAGAATTGGCAAATGAGTGTTTTTCAGCAAGATTGGAAGACAAAGGCTGTGTGTGTGTGTTTGTGCACGTGTGTGTGTGCGTGTGTGTGTGTGTGTGTGTGTGTGTGTGTGTGTGTGTGTGTGTGTATAGGATGTATTGCAGATTAAGCATTGTGTGTTGTGTTAGCCGGTGTGTGAATGATAATGACCTCTGACACTGTCGGTTCTCTGTTACTTTACTGGATTAGCTCCCCTCCACTACACTGCCTCTGGACACACACACACACACACACACACACACACACACACACACACACACACACACTTGGTAAATATCCGACCTTACAAGCAGACAGCATTAAGCAGTGTATTGGTCGGTACCACAGCGCCCTGACAACAGATACTACACAACACATACCTATAGTGACAGTACAATAAGATACTACACCCATTGACCTTTGTTTTATGGATCCCACGGTGACTCACTGTATACTGAGTAATATCTTGACTGGATGTATGAATATATCAATAATATACATATATACTGTGTGTGTGTATATGTAGTGATACTGAAACATATACTGATTCACTTTAATACTGAATTTATATACTGCACAATATTGTGACTCATCATATTTCAACTGAATCTCACTGTATTGATTCCTAATTATAGTATTTTGACTTTATTGTATTGGTGTGTACTGCACCATGAATCACTGTATTGATACTGAGTGGTTTAATAAACACATATACTAAAACACTGACTCATACGTACGTGATACATTCATAACCCACCCACCCACTGGCAGGCCCTCACATACACACTGTAAGCTTCCACACATTACTAACATTCAAACACACTCTGGGCAAAGATCTGCTGTAGGAGTGGGTCTCTGCAGGAGTCCCTGGCTCTGTGGGACATGTCCACATGTGTAACACCACCTGGTTCACACACACGCACACACACACACACACACGTGCACACACTGCATTCATATCCCCTGCTGCTCCAACACACCTCCTGCTAAGATTCTTTCCTTTTTGCATGTGTAATAGTACTCACACGCACACACTTTGTCTTTCTCTTTCACACTTGTTTACACATTCGCTCACGCATCAACAGTATACACGTTGCAGTAGTACAGTACTCCCTCTCTCTCTCTCCCACACACACACATCCCCGGTGCCAGTATATCTGTTTATTGGAGTGCGTAGCTGCGTTCTGCTGGCTGCGCTGCGCTGCATGCACATTGCATCATACTGCATGTATACACATACACCATCTACAGACGCGCACACATTTCATTATTGCATCACATACAGAGGCTGTACGTGCATACACATACATACTTACACTTACATTGCATCAGTCTGGCAGTAAACATCCTTTATTGTTCTCTAAACTCTCCTCACATACCATTAAGTCACGGTCAAATCTTAAACTGGTTATTAAAACTTTGCAGAAATATTTTGTCAAACTTAAAAATCAGGTGTAAAGCCTAAAGAGTAGAGAAGAGTGTCAATTAAACCTTAAAGTCAGTCAATCAGACCAAAACAATATCAAGAAAGCCAACAATTCAGCCAGTAAACCTGAAAAGTATCAGCCATCAAGAAAAGCTATTTAAATCCAGACTATCAAACATGATCTGTATCTTACAAATCAGCCAAACAAATTTAAAAGTTGATTTGTCAAACTGGAAAACCAGTTACCGTAATTTTCGGACTATAAGCCGCACCTGACTATAAGCCGCAGACGCTAAATTGACTGATGTGTATGTAGCCGGTCTGTAGCTGACACCACGATCGACTCTGCGTTGTGTTGTGTAGAACCAGGAAATAACGATGGAGAACTTCTGCCTGTTCAATCAGCATTTATTGTCTCTGAGCGTTGGTGTTTTCCTTAATTTGTCCATAAATTACCGTTGAAACAGAAGAAACACATGGAAGTCATCATCATACGGTAACTCCACAGTCGGGGTTTTTGGACATGCACCCCTCTCTTCAGCGTATCCTTCTTCCCGTCTCCCGAAAAAGTGGCGCGAACCCCCAGAAAGTGCCGGTTTCAGGAGTATCAACATAAAAGCATATTTAACAAAATAAGACTCCTCGAAAAAATTTTTCCATAATGAGGGTGTCTCACACACTGCCTCGCTCTCGTAATGTCCGTCTGTCTCTCGTACCACTCGCTACTTTTGCGCGCTCTTTCCCTGCATCCGGTGGACTGTAACCTGTAAAATCCATAGATTTAGGAATTCCCCTAGTGGCCGTTAGCTGTAAAAATCCATAGATAAGCCGCACCTGTTATATAAGCCGCAGGGTCGCAAAATGGGGAAAAAGTCGCGGCTTATAGTCCGGAAATTACGGTAGTCAAATCTTAAACCGGAACACCCGCCAAAACTGGAAAATGGCAACAAACCAACTTCGTTCTAAAAATGAGTCGTCTAAATCTAAATTATAGGTTTGTTTGACCCAAAAATCAGTAAATACATCTGAAAGTCTTGAGGCTAAATTTGAAATTCAGTAAGTCGGACCAAAAGATCAGCGATCCACGCCTCACGATGACTTTATTTGACCTAAACATCAGTCAGTGAACCTGAAAATCACAGGACATGAGAGCCAGTCAACCCAGTTTAAAAACAGGTCAAAGTTATGAAAATCAGTCTGACAAGGTAAACAAATCTTTCATTAACGTCCAGAAAAAAAAACAACTTTTTATTTTTTGACAAATCAGCCAGACAGCCAGATTTGGATCAGCTCCTCAGTCTCATTGTTGAGTTCCACCAGCAGGCCGAGCCGCTTGACCAAAACCTGCACTGAATGAAGGCTTTGTCCACATGGCGAGGTGGGGTGTGTGTGTGTGTGTGTGTGTGTGTGTGTGTGTGTGTGTGTGTGTGAGTGAGAGAGAGAGAGAGAGAGAGAGAGAGTGAGTAAGTAAGTAAAGTGTGTGAAAGAAAGAGGGACAAAGAGAACAAAATAGAGTGAAAAAGAGACAGTGAGACAAAGAAACAGAGAGAGTTTGGTGTTTCTCAGTGTGGAGCTTAAACAAGCAGTACAGGATGTGCAGCCAAACTATTTTCTCTGCTTGGCTGCAGCTCCTCTGTGTGTGTGTGTGTGTGTGTGTGTGTGTGTGTGTGTGTGTGTGTGTTTTGATGTCACTTGTTCTCTTTACTATCACAAAGTGGGAGGGACTCACATACACACACTTACAGTTAATGGATGATAAACAGCAGGCACGCATGTACCAGTGTGTCTACAGTCAACCCACACACACACACACACACACACACACACACACACACACACACACACACACACACACACAATTTGTGCAAAACCAGAACATTACACATTTTTTTAAAAGTTCACATAATGCGCTACTCTACATTTCCCAATGATGAAATGTACCACATTGTCCTGCCACACCATGTTTAATAACTCCTTATAGAAATATAAGCAGGTACCATCCACTGGAATAACACATGAGTTAACCATTAATGCGTGTTAACGACTCCACGCAGAATAATGATAAAGCAGCAGACACATAGGACGTTTTATGTCATGCATTAATCCAGTATTGTATTTATATTATGTGTTACTCAGTACCACTGAACCATGGAAGTGTTAATAGAGCTGAATATGGTCATAAATCAGTCTTGCTGCCAGTTTTTTTCCCAGTGGCCAATTGCGAGATTACAACTAACAAGACGAGGTTGAAACCTCGTCTGTGGCTGGACCGTGTCTGGTCAATGTGCTAAAGTGTGGCCAAATTGTTACTCGGACATTCAGCTGTTGTGTCAATAATGTGAATTCTTGGATATTAAAAGTTAAATGTGGTCCCTGTAATAGCTTATCACATAATATGGTTTATGTGCAGCAGCACAAAGCACAGAGAATGGGCTGTGATTATTCATAACCATGTGCTTCAATATATTTTCTACTTATTTATTTTTTTAAAGGAATTCTTCTAAAGGGCTTGCATCAATATAACACTGCTCGTGGCCATTTTCTTATTCAACTTGGTGTTTTTGCAGGAAAGGTGTGACATTTTCATTCATTTTTTTCTGCACAGTTTAGGGTGAAACATAAATGTTCTAATCCAGAGATTAATTCTAGTTTTTTTTTTCTTTTGCCAATATCTAACACACGGCATCCATTAGTTGTTTTTTTTTGTCTTTTATGAAAAATATATTTATATTTCTTTCAAGCTAATGTTTTTCATTACAAGCAACAGCAGAGTCGTTCAAACATGGGGATTTGAACTGTTTGCTTTTTAGTTGCACTCCACTGCTACTTGTGAAGCTGGTATGTGAAAGAGAATGTTTCAAGCGTTTTCTAATCCCGACGGCTGGAGTTCTTTTAAGTCAAGGATATTCACCAGAACAACGTTATTTAAATTACTTGTGGTAGGAATTTGACTTTTCATTATTTTTTAGCATGAAAAATCCAAAAATCATCTTTCACTTTTAGGTCTTCAGGAATTTCACCAATAGCACTGCATAATATCTGTGGGTGTGTGGCTTTTTCAATGATTACATTTTTTGAGGATGTCCTTATACCTTTTGTACCTGGTTGTAAAGCCAAATGTGTCTACAACAGACACAAGCCGATATTGGCCCTTCTCTCACATCTGTTCTCGACTGCTTTATTCTACCAAATTGTGTTTCATTCAGATAGTCATATCTATTCATGTCTCATGCTGATTTCTTTATCTTTTCTACTTGCTTTTGTTTGGTAGCAGCCTGTACCATGGCACGTTTGGCTCTAGTTCCTGTGGGGTCTTTTTCTGGATTCTTGCTAGAGGAGTAAATCCAGGGAGGTTTTATATTTGTAAAATGTTCGTAGCGCCTAGAAAAGCTATTTTAAAATGTTTGTAATTTCCTTCGATTGTGAAGTATATTGGCTGACGTGCTGACTTTAATGCTGTAGAACAGGGGTCGGGAACCTTTTTTTGGCTGGGAGAGCCATAAAAGCTAAACATTTTTTTATGTCTTTCCTTGAGAGCCATATATAAAAATATATAAAGTTGAATGCAACTTTATGCGTGCATTTAAGAATAACACGTCTCCTAGTACTAATAGAGGTATCAGTGTTTCATTGAACAGGAGCTCTTTTATTAAATAAACTAAACGCTTACGTTATTTATCTCATTTATGTGCACGTTTCAGTGTTTACTGCACGGGTGTCAAACTCAAGGCAATTATATCCGGCCCGCGAGAAAATGTCATATGTCTGTCATAACTGGCCCGCCTGGTTTTGGTAATTACATCAATGCATGGCACAACCACGGGGAAATACATTTGAGGAAGAATCTAAAGGTGTGAATGAAATGAAGGTTTTTGGAAGGCAAAGAGAAACACACCACAGATCTCTGGGACGATGCGAGCGGGACTGTTTGTGCGACATAACGAAGCATCGCACTGTTAAACCTGCAGCTTCAGGGCCGTGTGATCACGGACATGTGTGATGCAGTGAGAGCTTTATAAGCCGAGCTGCCTGTGGGAGACTCTGATGCATTAAGGAAACTTTGGTCACTGCGTGTTTCCAAACACTGACAAACATCTCCACCGCTGTGTTCCCGACAGCATTCTGCTGATCAACTGAGACCATTTGCCGACTTTGCTGCTCAGATATTTAAATTGAACTGCTCAGCAATCCGTCTGCAGTTGACTTAAATATGTTCCATATCTTTTTGCACTTTATCCAATATGTGTATCCTGTTCAATAAATGTGGACCGTGTTTGGCTCTCCCTGTGATTGAGTTTGACCCCCCCCCCCCCCCGGTCTACTGCTTGCTTTGTGCGATTTCTCCTCTGCTCGGTTTCGCGAAGGGAGGGGCTCCACACATGTGTGAACACACCTTCACCTATAGCCAGAGACAGAGCGGAGGAAAGGAGAGGGGAGAACTAGAAAAAACAAATCCGCTGCTAAATGACACAATATAATTATTTATTACTTGTTAATCATGTTAAAAAATGTTAAACGAGCCATATTGCATTATCGAAAGAGCCATGGGTTCCCGACCCCTGGCTGTAGAAGTACATGTCCCATCACAGACCTGCAATTAATATTCAACCCCTCTAAGGTCTGCAACACACACAGCCCTGGGCGTCCCCCACCTTTGGTACTAGTTGGCCCTTGTAAGTGGCTTTTTTGGTTGATTCAACATGTTGTTCAGCTTTAGCGAATCAGCATGTAGAATCAGTGGTGGAGCCCGTCGGTGAGATGAATCACTCTGATTGGCTGTTCAGCTTCAGCAAATCGGTGCAAGAGAAGAAAAGCGGGCAAACACAGAGGCTCTTTTCACTTCTCATCTTCATCTCATCTGATTATTCTAATGCACAAGTATTTTCATAAAGACTTACAGATGAACCCCGGGGATTTTACACATCCGGGTTGGGAATGTCCATCTTAGATGTAAGAAAAGTTTTGTAAAGTTTTTTTTTTTTTTGTACGGTGGCCCTGAGAGCTCAAAACACTCCAAACAAGAAAACATAAAGATAAACTCACTTTGCAGCATTTTTGGGCAAAACCAAACAAATTTAGAAAAGTGGTGTTGCATTGTGGGTAATGTAGGCAGCAGGTTTTGACAAAGAAAGAAGAAGAACCTTCTGGTTTAAAACTGTCCACCATGACACCAACAACATTCGAGAAGTACGATGCATTTAGTTTTATTTAGTATAAAATACTACAACGTCTACAGACCCGTCAGCATCACTCTTATTCATGTTTGTTTCAAAGACAACTTTTTGAAGGTTTGTTGTAAACATTTTATTTCATTATAATTATTTATTGATCTGTTTTTTTGTTCTTCTTTTTTTTTTTAGAGCAGTCCAGATTTTTTTGCCTTTTGTGTGATGTTTGGGTTGGGGGAGGAGTATTTATCTCAACAGAGATAGAGAAACTTGACATCTACCTGTCGAAGCAACCGCTCGCTTAAACAAAAAAGGCGGAAATGAAAAGAAATAAGAAAGTGAGTGTGTCAGGCCTCAGGTTGGCGTGTGAGCGATGAAAAAGCCGCCGTTTGTCACCAGAAATTATTGATGTACAAACAAATAGACGCTGCGGGAGGACGCAGGAGTTTGGGGGGGCTTTTTAAAAAATAATCAAAGAGGAGGGAGGGAGGAGATTATGAGACAAAAGCAAGAGAGAAAAGTGATGGAAAGAAGAGATGAGGAGCATAAGTGGAAGAGGAGAAAGTTTGAGGAGAGAGGTGCAAGATGGGAAGAAGAATAGGACAAGGGGGATTGAGGAAGATGAGAGGAAGGGGGAGGAAAGGAAAAGGAGAAAGACATGTTTATTCTTCTGCCTCTGCCTCTGCTGACGTCTTCTTCCTCCTTTTCTTCCACCCTCTCTCATCTTTCCGGTCCTCCTCCTTTCCTTGTTGTCTCCCTTTCTTGTTTCATACATTCTTTTCTTTTCTTTATTACCTTTTTTATCTTCTTCCTTTCCTCTTCCTTACTTCTCTCTCACTCCTCCCTTGTTTCCACCTCTTTCCCTCTCCTCCTCCTCCTCCTCTTCTTCCAGCCCTCTTTCACCTCGCTTCTTTCTCTTTCTTATATCTTCCTCTGTCTTCCTCCTTTTCAAGTCTCATTCTCTTCCATCCCTTTTTCTCTTCTTCTTCAGTCCCGTTTAATTGTCACTCTCTTACTCTTCCTTTTCCTCCCTGCCATCTTGTCCTCGTCCTTTCTCCCTTAATCCTCTGTTTCTCCCTGCTGTCTTTCTCTTCTGCTTTCTCTTCTTCCTCTCATCTTTCCTCTCCCCCTTATCCCTTTTTTTTCTGTCTCCTTCATTCTTTACTTCCTTTCCTTTTTCAACCATTTTACCCTCCACATCCATTTCCAACCTAACTTTTCTTCTTCTTCATCTCCTTGTCCTCTCCTGTTTACCCTCTTTCTTCGTCACGTCTTCTTTCTCTCCCCTCCTCCTTCTCTACCAGTCTTTCCATCTCCTTGCTCGCACCCTCTTTCATTATCTCCACCCTTTTATCCTCCTCTCCTCTCAGGCTGCCTGTTGAATGAACGAATGAATAAAAATGAGACAGGCGGTCCGCAGCCATGTTTGTACTGCAAAATAAACAACTCCTTTTTCTTTCTTTCATTCTTTCTTTGCTTTTATTTGTCTTTATTTCATCCCTTTGTATTATTTTCTTTCTTTCTTTCCGCATGTCTGGAAAGAGGGCACTCAATGCCAGCATGTCTATAATGCATATGAATAGTCGTTAACATTTTAATATTGATTATTAAATATGAAATCACCAGTTCTTGTTGGTATTCAAAGGCAGATACAGACTTGTTATTCCCCGTAGCCGTATTCTTCTTTACAAGATTTGACCATTTTCAAGATTCTAAACTAATTTCCTAATTTTCTTCTTGTTTGGTGTGAAACCGTCACAGGACCCTGAACATAAACATTTATTTATATAAGTGCGAAATTTTATCATAAATGTTGAGCCGATTGCTGGATGTTCACATTTAATCATAACTGCAATATATGTGTTGATAATAACCTAATAACGGCTCTTAATAACCCAGAGTGGGATTGGCAATATGTGTAACTCAATGTTTTATAAGCATCAGTGTCTAAAGCAGCACAGAACTCTCTGTTTCTGTGTCTCACGAAGACAAAGACGGAGGCAGACACAGATTGAAATTGGTGTTTTTTTGGTAGCCACTCCAATCATTTGGGAAAAATAAAACACACACACTCACAGATAGTGTAGTCCACAGTTTGAAGGAGTGTTTAGCAGATTTTTGGGGGGGGGTTTTCTTTTTTCTTTTTTCTCTTCTGTTTTTTTGGGCAGGACGAGCGGGGTAGCGCGCTCTCCCTCCAGCGACCATGGGACTCGGCACGTTGCCATGGAAACAGCCCAAACTGCACCGGAGGAGTGAGAGAGAGGGAGAGAGAGGAGAGAGAGGGAGAGGGAGGGAGAGAGAGAGGGAGAGAGGGAGAGAGAGAGGGAGAGGGAGAGAGAGAGAGGGAGAGGGAGAGAGAGAGAGGGAGAGAGAGAGAGAGAGAGAGGGAGAGAGAGAGGGAGGGAGAGAGGGAGGGGGAGAGAGAGGGAGGGAGGGAGAGAGGGAGGGGGAGAGAGAGGGAGGGAGAGAGGGAGGGAGGGAGAGAGAGAGAGGGAGGGGGAGGGAGGGAGAGAGAGGGAGGAGGGAGGGAGAGAGGGAGCGGGAGAGAGAGAGAGAGAGGGAGGGAGAGATCCAAGAAGAAGGCCTTCTGATGGCGACTGTTGTTCTTCTCCACTCAGTGTGAACACTTTAGTGTGTGTGTGGCTAGACAGAGCGGTAAGAGAAAGAAATGTAGGTGTGTGTGACTGTCTGCATTTGTGTGATTTGGGGTGTGTGTGACTGACTTCATGCATTTCTGCTTCTTTTGTGTGTGTATATACTCTATATGACTGCACGTGTGTGTGTTTCGGACTTGTTTTAGTCATAGCTGTGTGTGTGTGTGTGTGTGTGTGTGTGTGTGTGTGTGTGTGTGCTCCTCCCTGGGCCAGTATCAGTGGTAAGCTGTGATTCAGGCTGTGAAAACACTGATTTGGCAGCCAGAGTGTCTCCGACCGGCTCGGCCAGAAAGAAATCCATCTCTTATTAAGTGACGCTTTATTACAAAAGAAAGTGTGCGTGTGGGTGTGGGTGCGTGTGGGTTTGAGGGTTAGCGTTCTTAAATCCGGAGGTTCAGTGGAGAAGGCGTGTCTAAAAATCCAACTTCTTGTAGAGTCTTGCAGCTCACTCTGATCGCTGATTGATTTATCATTGAGTTTGTAAAATGTCAGTTGGAAAAGGTTAATCTAGCTGGATGTTCAGTTTTAGTCAGCTGGAACGCTTCATAAAAATGTCTTTATCCCAAAGCACAGAGGGTGCGTGTGTCTTTGAAGCCTGGATGGATGGAAGCGGAGTGTGTTTAAAAGGAAAAGGCGGTGGGATTTTAAGTGTTAGCAGGCAATGCAAGAGGAGCCACCTTCGTCTTAAAAGCCGCTCCCTTTACCTGCACGTCACTAGCCAGGTTTCAATTATCCAGTTCCAATTCTCCAGTGGGAAAACATTGCAGACGAAGAGGGTGCTACAAGATAAAGTAAATAAAAGAGCGCCAGATGGAACTCACAATATAGAAAACTCGATGGAAATCAGACATTTCTGTTAGTTTCATGTATGAATGCGAGGCTGTACACACACACACACACACTTTGGTAGTCATCTACACTATGTTTTCAGATCTTTTGATCGTCATTCTGGTACATTTCCAACACCCACTATGGCTGAGCTGTGGGGGGGGGGGGGGTTTCACCCGCCTGCAATGCACCTCCAGCTGCAGATGACAGCGCCGTCTCAGTTGAATTAAACTGATTCTGATTCTGATTCAATAAATATTCTGACATCAACATCTCAAAGTGTGAGAAGCAATACATATTAGCAGCAGTAAATAACACAGAGCTCAGCGTGCGTATGTGTGCAGATGTTTGATATTTTAATAACCAGATGTTTATTTTATCCATAACGTCTTTCACAGAGCTCAGCACAAAGCGCATGTCAGGAGAGTTGATGCTATATTAGATCACTTAGAGCCTCGTTAGCCGCCCTCTCTGCTCACAAACTTACCTCACACGTTAAGGTCAGGGGACCTTCGTCGTCAGGGTTAGAACAAAAACATGTTTATGGTTTCAAAGTCCCATGAGCGCAGACATTGCTGAAAGGACTAGAGTCTCGCTGGTAGAAACCCATCTGGAGGAAAAACCAGTGGGTCACCAGTGAATCGCCACATCAGACTGATCAGGATTTTTATAATGTCATTTATTCATCAATCAGCACAATATTCATAGGAAAGCTCTGATGCAGATTATATTTCTATATTGCAAAGATAGTGTCAAACATACCGTATGTGTCTTTTATGAGTTGGATTGGCTTTACCAGCCTTGATCTTAAGGTGGGTCTCTGACCCTGTTTTTCATATATTAATCATCTCACTATGCAGCAAACACAAATGATAAACCTAATGGTTGAAATAAGGCCGTTAAAGCTCTAATCTCTAAGCAGAAAAACAAGGATCGGACCCTCTTTATCTTTCTCTTCATATGAAGTCGCTTCAACTCGTTTTGGTGCCGCCAGACAAATCTCCATTGCATTCAGATATACAGCTAATTGTCTTCTGACATTTCCCTTCATCACACACAGTGTGTGTGTGTGTGTGTGTGTGTTAACCAGGTGTCTCGTACCTCAGGTCTTCAATTATCAATCAAAGCCTTCACAAGCGATAATCTGTAACCTTCCTCATGACCACAAAGCATCCAGAGTCACACTTCACAAGTTGTACAACCACATTGGACCTTCCAGCCATGATCTTTTAAAACAACCTTAGCTTTATCTTTTCTAAAGAAATGTTCATTTGTTGGTTTCATATATTTCTGTGTGTGATTGTTTCTTTTCATTAGATGGTAATTGGGTCTGGATGTCTGGACAGAAGGAAATCAAGAGTTGAATACTTTTTTTTTCTGCCGATAACAAAAACTGATCCAACATTTAATCATTTTTTCTGAGTCAAATCAAGTCCTTTTTATCATCATAAATGCCTTTCTTGTGGCCAAATTACAAATGAAATGGACATTGCCCCTTTTTTCAGGGGTAAATTCATTAAATTAATCTTCAATAACTTGTGGTATTCACGGAAAAATTCACATCTTTTGAAAGAGTATTCATTCTCACACAAAGACATGCTCCCCCCCCCCCCTTAAAAGATTTATTTTCAAAAAGTGACATGAACTTACTGAAAGCGCACCCTGACTCGGCTGCTGCGGCGCATCCTTAGAAAATGATGAGGTTTCTCAAAAATATTTGAAATTGAACCAAATCAGGCGAGTTGACGTGTGTTTAAATGCTGCCAGCAGCTATTTGGACGCAGAATAAACCGCAGTGAAAGCACACAGTTTGACCAGCTTGTACTCATGCGTTATTGGCTGGTTCATTAGGTCATGCACATGTATGTGTGTGTGTGTGTGTGTGTGTGTGTATATGTGTGTTGCTCATGATTTGAGGAAGAATTAGTTTTTTTTTACCTTCCCAAATAGAGTAAAAAGCAGTCGGTCGATGTACATTTTCCAACCTCAGAATATCCTCACCTGCCAGCTTTGAGATGTTTTTTCTTCTTCTCTCTCTTTCTTGGAAAGTGTTTTACACTCGAGCCCGTGCAGTAATCCTGAAGTATGTGTTGTTTTAAGCATTTTAAATGACACTAACACAGGAATTTACTACTGAAATTCCAGGTGAAACAGTATTTTCAGAACATAAAACATATTGAACCATCTGAATCTGCTTGGTGCAAAGGGTTATCATTTTAAATGTAGAATAAAATGATTTTGATGAAATATCACTATTTTAAGCTTCCATTTGGTTATTTGTCGAGACGGAAGCACTCGTCACACATGATCCACTCAAGCTTAATAATAATAATAATAACGTTTCTTGATCATTTCCAACTGCTGGTGCTGCATGAGATCACCTTAAAGAGAAACTAAACGGAAGATTTAAAAAAAATGCATACTTCTGTACCACGTCGACATTTAGCAGGAGAAGCACATGTTTATTAGGAGGTCGAGGAACAACAAGCTGACGGTCCTACGATTTGGTTCTGATAGCTTCTCTTTTGGATCCAGTTCCAAGTTGGCAAAATACCCAGGTTTAGATCTGGCGCCAGCAAAATTTCTTATGAAACCTTTAATTTCTCTTTTTTTATGAGCAAAGAGCAATGTAGGTAGAGAGATACTCATTTGTAGCTGGCACTGACAAACACTGGTGGCAGAGTTAATCAGCTGAAAGTTTAGTCTGAGTGTTTAGTAGTTCAACAACACAGCGATGACTCCTCTGGAGAAATGATCGTCCAGTTTCACAACGTTCACATTACGCCATCATTACATCCACTGTTGATCTAAAAAAAAAAAAATGTTCATTCGAAGCTTTAATCCAATTACTAAACATGTGTTTTATAAGTCAAAACATCTGTTACGAGTTTCGTTCTTACATGGAAATTGTGACTATTATATTCAGGGCAATAAAGTTAAAACATGTGCTTTTGATTAACAGTGGATTCTTTCCAACAGTGTGTCTCCTTCGAGGAATTCCAAGAAATTCTCAGTTTCAGTTCAAACACTTTTCTCTGGTAATCAAACACAGAGTCTTCGTTGTGGGTGGAAGAATGTCCCAGTATGAGCAGGAACAACAATACGAATAGAATGTTTTGACTCATCACTTCCTGTTTGCAGAGAATGCAAACAAAATGTTTTTTTGGTCAATTTTTCTTGAGAGATTTATTTAGCTAATTCACTCGTGTCACGTTTGGTGGGCCCGGGATAAGAGCCTCATGGGTAAATTGTCGACTTGTAGAGTGACCTCGACATGCTTTTAGATTCTGCTCTGATTTAAAGACAGTCAACATCAAATAAATTCTATTAAATTAACTTCTCTTTTGCTCCTAATGAAATCACTATTTTCTCCCTTCAATATTAAAGTAATTTGTTTCAGGGCCAGAAGTTATTATTTTTTTTACCATTTCCTCAGGGCTTGATGTGACATATGTGAACAAATGATCTGTACCGTACAATTTGGTTTGTGAAAAAGGTTGGAAAAGTGTTTCCTGGTTGCGACCTTGCCTTTTGTCCCAATCCGCCTCTGGACGTACATACCTCCTATTAGGCGGCATTTTGGTGCTACAAACCTGATGTTAAAGCTAGGAGCACTTAGCATGACTCTCCACACTGAATCACTACTCCATCTGTGTTAATTATTCTACATTTTGAAAGTCCTTTCTTGCTCCTCTCTTTTGAGTCATCGCACTCTCCCGCTCAGTTTCTTGTGTTTCCTCAGTGGGGATCGATGGTGCTCTGGATGTAGCGTTCCCTTTTGACACAGAGAGTAAGTGAGGAACGTTTTACTAGGCTTTAGTTTTTTAGAAAAAGAGGGAGAGGAGACACAACACAGATCACAAAGAGCAACCTGCAGTTATGATTTGCCACCATTACCAACACGTACGTGGTGAAGAGAGCTGGATATGAATGATTGTGGAGCTCAGGATGGAGGATGAGCCTGGAGTGCATCGACTTTCATGCAGAGTTTGCGTCCTTTTGCATCCATCCAATACATCCCCAGGTCCAGGTCGTGGTGGCAGCAGCCCAAGCAAGGCACCCCAGATTCTCTCCAGCCACGCCCTCTAGCTTCTCCTGGGATCCTGAGGTGGTTCCAGGCCAGGCACATGTAGAGCAATCCCTCCAGTGGGGCTGGGCCTTTTGATCTCATTTTATGATTTTGGCTAATTCAACATTATTTATTTGTGCCTTGAGCTTGGGTTAAAGTAACTACTTTTGTTAAGGTTAGAGGACTCTGGTCGTTATGTTTCCAATAATAAACATGTGGTTAAGGGTTACGATCGTGGTCATGGTTGACTGTTGGTTGTGTTTAAGTCCACACCCCCCCCCCCCCCCCCCCTGACCTCCTCCCTACACAGACTTTGCGGCTCTGTAATAACATCACCTCACTTCCTCCTTTGCGGCCGTCATAATTATTACAGCTGCTGGAGGTTGAATGTAAACTATTTTGGGAACTCTGTTGTCTTGAGAGGAGCAGTCTCTCAAAACCTTGTTGCAGATTATTTAAGGTTTGAGTCGGTCGTGCACTTCACGTCTGAAATGACTCAATCCTCAGCATACAATAGAAGAAGTCCAGACCTTTTGTTTATTCATTCATAGTGACCGACACCAAAACCTGATAACCTTACTTACCGACGGAATCACCTCACATCCTCTACGTGTGTCCTCTTATCTGCAGCCTCCGTCAGTCAGCAGTATCTCACTGGAGACTGGGTGGAGTTCTTCTTTCTTATCAGAACAACAAAAAATACATTTATTGATCGAAATGTATGTTTCCAGCCATCTTGTTTGGAGTGTGTGAGTTAGTGTGTGCAGCCTGTAACTCACACGCCATCTTGTTTAGAGTGTGTGTGTTTTGGCCCTTGTCAAGGTGTGTGTGTGTGTGTGTGTGTGTGTGTGTGTGTGTGTGTGTGTGTGTGTGTGTGTGTGTGTGTGTGTGTGTGTGTGTGTGTGTGTGTGTGTGTGTGTGTGTGTGTGTGTGTGTGTGTGTGTGTGTGTGTGTGTGTGTGTGTGTGTGTGTGTGTGCGTGTGTGTGTACATTTCAGCATGAGTACAGGCTGTAAAGCTGCTCGTCCTGCCGCAGCCAATGTCAACAGCAGAGTGCATAACTTCCCATGAGCCTTTTCCCCTAGAAGGTAACTGCGCTAGTCCGGCTCCATACGACTTTGTGTGTGTGTGTGCGTGCGTGTGTGTCCATGCTGGGTTTGTGTGTGTGTGTGTGTGTGTGTGTGTGTGCATGCTGTGTTGTAGCGCCCATGGGTTTATATTTAAATGCTGTGTGTGTTCTAGCTTAAATTGTTACTCTGTTTTGTGTGTGTGTGTGTGTGTGTGTGTGTGTGTGTGTGTGTGTGTGTGTGTGTGTGTGTGTGTGTGTGTCTCTCTCTCTCTTTACATGCATGCTGTTGTCTTGCTGGTTTGTAATCATGGGGCATTTTTTCACACTGTGTGTGTGTGTGTGTGTGTGTGTGTGTGTGTGTGTGTTTTTTGGTTTTAATGTACGTGCACTCTCAGCATGAAAACACACACACACACATCACCATCGCGGTGTACTCACCAGTACATGCACAATGTGTGTTTGTGTGTGAAAAGAAACACATACTAGACCAGGGTGTGTGTGTGTGTGTGTGTGTGTGTGTGTGTGTGTGTGTGTGTGTGTGTGTGTGTGTGTGTGTGGCAGAGCGCAGTAGAGCAGAGTGGCGGGTCTAATGCGATTACGTCCCTTGTCTCCGTGCAGAACTGATAAGGTATTAGAGGGCGGGCCGTGATGAGATTTAAATTAATTCAGCCTCCATTCAAATTCACCATGAGATGAGCTGCTCCATTATTTGGCCTTCCAGCCCAACACTTCTCCCTCCTTTCTCCTCCTGTTCTCCCTGTCTTCTTCCTTCCTTCTTCCTCCTTCTTTTACTCTTCTTACTCTTCTACTCCATCTCGTGACAAACCTT
Source organism: Cottoperca gobio (assembly GCF_900634415.1). Taxonomy (NCBI): domain Eukaryota; kingdom Metazoa; phylum Chordata; class Actinopteri; order Perciformes; family Bovichtidae; genus Cottoperca; species Cottoperca gobio. Next base: position 17,813,408 of record NC_041365.1, read on the forward strand.
CTTTCTTCCCTCCCTACTTCGATTCTTCATTTAATCCTTCCTCCATTCCTCTCTGCCCGAGTAATCTTCCTTCCCTTTATTTCTCCCCCTGCCTCCATTTCTTTTACTCTTCTTATATTTTGTCTCGTGACAAACCTTCTATGCTTCAATCTCCACTTACTCCCTCCCTCCTCTTTCCCATCTGAATGGTCTCGCTCCTTCCTTTCTGCTTCTTCTCTCCCTCCCTTGTTCCATGTCTCTCTCCTCTCCCTCAATCCTCTCCTACCTGATATCCCTTCTATCCCCTGGCTTTTCCATCAATTTTTCTCTCCCTCTTCTGTCTCCCCTTCTTTCCCTCCCTCCTTAACTACTCCCTTCTGTCCAATTTGAGCCAGTCGTCTTCCTTCCCTCCATTTGTTCTCCTCTGTCTATCCTTCATTCCTTCCCCTCTACTTTCCTCCTCCCCTCCCTCCCTCTTTACTTCCTTAATTTCTCCCTTCAAGCTCCTTATTTCCTCTCTTTGCTCCTCCCTGAATCCTATCCTTCCTTCCTCTCTGCTCCTTCCCTTCCAACATTCCTCTCTCCTTTCTTCTTTACCTTCATTCCTCAGCTCCCGTCCTTTCTTCACTCATATCTTCCTCCCTCCTTTTGTCTTCCCTCCATTCATCAGCTCCATCTGAATCATCCCCTCTTTAACTCTCCTCCTGTTTTCCTTACATCGCTTCTTCCTCCTTTCCATTTATCTTCTTCATCTCAATCATCTCCTCCCTTCATCCTTCCTTCCCTCTCCCTCTCCTCCATTCATCCTTTTAGTCCTTCTTCTTCTTCCCTCCCTCCTTTTCTCTCATCCTGTCTGAATTCATTTCTTTCCCTCCCTATTTTCTTCCTTTTCGTACCTCATTCTTTTCTCTCTTCCTTCCTTATTCCTGCATCCCTTCATAGCTTTCATCCATCTGAAAATGATGTTTTCCTTCCCTCCCTATTTCCTTTATTCTTCCTTTTAATCCTTCTAACCTCCTTTCCTCTCCCCTATATGAATCCCGTCCTTCCTCCCAAATTTGTATTCTCTCCTTTTAATCCTCCTTCCTTCAATTCCTGTTCTCCTACCTATACCATATATTTCTTTCCTATGCTCTGTCCGTCCTTCCTCCCTTTTCTTCCCTCTTTCGTTCCCCCTTTGTTCCTCCCTCCTTAATTTCTCCCTTAAAATCTGATTCAATCCAGTCTTCTTCTTTAGCTCCATTCCACTCCTACTGTCGGCATGTTGCATCCTTCCTCCCTCTCCTTTCCTCCATTCATCCCCTCTTTACTTCTCCTATCTTTCTTACCTCTGATCATTCTTCCTTTTCCATTTCTCTTCTCCATCTGAATCATCTCCACCCTCTTTCTTTCCTTCATCACCTCCTTTTTCACTTTTATCATTTGTTATCCTTCTCCCTCCTTTTGATTCCTTCCTTTCTGTCCTACCTAAACCATCTTTTCCTTACTTCCTCCCCTTTCTTCCTCCCTTCTCCCAACACCTCCCTTCACCCACTCAATCCCTTCCCTCCTTCCACTGGTGTAGCTCGTCTTTGACAAAACATTTAACCAAATGGAGTAAAGCTTAGGCTATCATAATGGGCAGCTTAGAGTGTGTGTGTGTGTGTGTGTGTGTGTGTGTGTGTGTGTGTGTGTGTGTGTGTGTGTGTGTGTGTGAGTAAATAAGTCAGTGAGTCTTAGAAGAAACTCTCTAGGTTGTTGTAGATTAGTTTATTATCTTTGCAGTATTGCATATTGGCTCATATTGGCTCAAACCTTTTTCTTTTTTTTTTATCTGAGGGGTCGCTGGTCACAGGGCCTGCAGGGGAGTTCAGTGTCCAGCTCAAGGACACTCGGCAGGGACACACTGTCTATAGCAGCCATTCAACCTTTGACCTTCCAGGCAGCGTTCATTCTTGGCTCATAATGAGTTTCCCCCCAAAATAATTCAGCTTCATTTTGGAGGGATTGGCTGAGACATTTAGTAAATGACTCGATTTGCATATTCATAATCAGCTTTATTTTGATTAAAATAGCTGCAGTGAGCCCAAACCGCGTGTGAAACCCTCATAAACTGACAACCCCCGAGCGGCGGCTGGAGCACCAGAATCAGCACAAACACCTGGAAATCAAACATTTCCAGAGCAGGTTCACGGTCTCATTACAGAGAACACCACGTACTACTGCTCTCCTCAAACAAGAAACCAAGTGTTCTTTCAGAGAACATTGACCTCATTAACCTGAACCCCATGGACCCGTCGTCAGGAGTCATGACAAACGCACCTCACTGTTACCAAGGCAATGTGTATGAATGATACGCAGGGTTTTATAAGGAGGGGGGGGGCCATGGAAAGCATGGTGTCCTGGGTTAGAATATGTCACTCACATGGAACTACGTCATTTAAGGGGACATGATACTTGTGACACTCGTGGATGAAGATTACACATAAGATAACACTAATATTATCACTATTAACTGTGCGATTTGTAGAATTAGATTCCAGTGGCGGCGTTGTCGTGATGCACGGGTCCTCCCACAAACAACTCATTTAATTAGATGAATCGCTTTATTCTAATTCATATGGAGGTTTTAGTTTTTAGTTTTCTCGTTTGTGGGTTGATGACGTCATCATGTGACAACAGACATTTATAGTTTCATTTGAAAACCTTAATAGAACCCTCAAATGTAAAAAGAAAAACAGACATCAAAGACAAAAGACATCCTGCACTGCTCACCCCGGACCACACCCAGCATCACTGATGCTACACACATTTCAAAATTAATCAAGGTGGGGTGGAGGCCCAGCAGCACCCCCACTTGACTTCATATAATGGCTGTGAGGAGCGAAAACATTTCCCCCCCCAGTTAGAGCCCTTAGTTGTTTTTACTAAGACATTCTCCTGGCCAGGATGGCTGCCTCCTGTAACCTGCATTGCTTTGGTTGTGCCAGTCTTCAGAAATAAATTCTACTCTTCCAAATCAACATGTTTGTTGCCGTTTTCAAGGTTAAAATTCACCACTCAATATCAACTAATAGCCAACATGAACTACAGTAGAAGACTTTAAAGTGCTCAGAGGAATAGACATTTGAACATCTACAATTCCATCCAACTCCAAATGGACCTTGTGTTGAGATTGTGTTGTCAATTAATAATGTGCTAACCTCCTAAAGCAGTGGTCTTCACAATGTTTTACGTGAGAGCCACTTTGATAGCACAAAGTCAATAGGAGAGCCACTTTCATAAAAAGCATAAGTCATCCCACCCAGAACATACAATATGCAATGCAGCCAAACAATACATTCAATAAAAGCAGGATTACCTTAATAATAATAATAATTACTTAATTACTTTAAAACAATGTTTCTGCTGAAGCCAAAAAGTAGTTTCACAATTTCTGAGACTTTTTTTCCCCGAGCCAAAATCCATGCGATCTCAAAAGATGCCTCAGTTAATCGTTCAGCTGTATTAGTTGTCTTGTGTACGAGCCTTTGTTGTCCAGAAAGAAAAGAAGAAAGCTGCTCTATCTTTTTTTTTACTAATTTCTCTTCCAGGTGCGTACATTTCGTTGAATTCTGGATGCGTCGTTTGGAAACGCTGGCTCCAAATGACTTCGCTTGAAACCAGAGCGGGTCTGTTTGCACATTAAGCACGAAGGGTTCGACTCGTGGAGGACAAATAAAAATTCCTCTGTCCACTTGTCTTTAATTTTCCTTTGCTCGTCTTGTATGAGCCATATGTATGAGTACCTTTTCTTTTTTAACGGTAGCAGCCAAGCTAACGCGAGTATGAAGTGCCAGGTTGGTCGTAGTATCCTCCAATTTAAATGTTCCAATTTAACAATATAAATAATTATTTTAGCAAATGTCCATATTCATAAGCATGCTTATGTTAACATATTTTTAATGAGCTTAAGTTTATTTATTTATATACTAGCCCACCATGTATCTACCCGTCCAAGAGCACATTCACCATTGTAGCGCTGATAGACCACCAAAACTGGCAACTCCGCAGTGAGTCAGTGCTTCCGCTGAGAAAGTTTAAATATCCTGTTTCTGGTCTATATTTGCATCTTTTATCTATTATTATTATCAATTATTTGTATTATTATAGGCTAATAAAGCAGACATTTTCAGTGTTTTAATGTTATATGTAGGTAATAGCCCTGCTTGTTTTTAGTTATCACCCCTTTATTCAGCTCACTGCCTCGCGAGCCATCAATTAAAGCTTGGCGAGCTGCAGGAGACTCGCGAGCCGCGCAATGAGTAACACTGTCCTAAAGCATGCTTAGTTCTGTTTGTGTTGTGCCTGATGATTTGGTTCTGATTTGCGTGTTAATATACGTTTTAATCCTCGAGGTATGAAGGAAGTATACGGCAGTACTGCATATCGCAAACTTCAGCATATCCCACCTAAACATATTCAGTATGTCATCAATCAATGTAGTCAGCTTTGCAGCAGTAGTTACATTTCTAATCCAGAAGAAGGCGTCTAATTTAAGTTTTAGACGCCTTTTTTGATCTACCTTCCTGAAAACATTGATACAGTAAGGTGTATCTGAATGTGTTTTGAGTTGTATTACTTTTGACCCTTTTAGTGGCACAAATAAGTCAGAATTCTTCAGAAAGAGTTCAGAGTTCACACGGATGGCTGACAAATAGATTCTTCTACGTCTCTGAAGGCACTTGATGTTTTGAGGACGGTGGTGGAGAGCGATGTTTAACTCTTCTGCATCTTTTCCTCACACGTATATATTTGAACATGTGTTGTCGTGATGCAGGTCGACCTCTCATTCATAGCTCTGCCCTCGTTGAGCTGCTACAACTACAGACGCAAACATGTCGTTGATTGTTTTTTATTCTCACCAGGCAAGAAGGTGTGTTTTTAAAGCCACCTGTTCAGGAAATGAAGTCATGTGTATTGATGGTCCTCTGGGTCTGCAGTTTGTGTTACGGGACAGTAAAAGTCTCACTTATCGCAGAGCACAATGTGACCCAGCTGCCTTGAGATTCCTACTCCCTCTGCGGTTAGCTCTATGTGTCCTCGCCTTAACAAGGTTTTCTGGACTCTGGTTGTAATTTGGTGAAGTGCAAGTTTGGTTAGAATGACGCGCTGTTTGGAAACTTTAAGAGCATTGAAGAAGATTAACAGTCTGGTTTCCACAACACAACTACAACATTGGACGTGTTAAAGAAAAAGCATTCAGTGATTTTCTCTTTATGTTTGTAGTGGATCAAAAAGAAACAGTCCCTTGTTCCTGCTTCTCAATTGTGAGGACTCGTTTCTTTTTACACGATAGTTAACTCAACCTCGACATCACCTTGGGCTTTAGGAAATTGTATTTTTCACAATTCTTCTGACATTTTAAAGAGCAAATGATTATTTTATTCAAGACAATAATTTGCACTAGATCTGCAGCTAACAATTATTTTCATTTTCTCTAACAACAGTCCAAAACCCAACGATGTTGAATGTACTATCATATTAGACGAGGGAAAGCAACACAGCTGAACCATTACAGGTTTAACATTTTGCTTGAAAATTGGCTTCAATGATTAATCGATCCTTAAAGGAGTCGCAGATTAATTCTCTGTTGCTCAATTCATCGCATCGACTTTTCAAGGAGCAAAGTGTTGAGCTTGAAGGTTTCTGACTTTCGGAAACAAATAACTTACTCGTCGTTTCTGAAGCTTTTCAACCAAATCTCTTGGCCTTCCTCGGGAGTCATACTCCACACTTGACACCAGGCCTGATGTGCGGCCAGAAGCTTTGAGACTTTGTGTAGCATCATACAATATAACTTACTGTAGAAGACGAGATGAACACGATCAAAGAGTCCTTGGTAGTTAAAGAGATATCCAACCATCGTATCTGACATTCTAATTCAATGTGACTTTAGTCTCCACCTCACATTTTAAGAGACAGACCAACATTTGAATGTAGCAAAAAGTTTAGAAAACTTTCAAGTACCTTTTTTAAATAACATGAAGTGTGTTTTCGTTGACCTTATTGACGCATTCTCTGATCGGATAATTACTTGATTTGATCCGGCAAAGTTCTCTACAGCAGCTTGTGCTTTGTATAAACATGTGAATATTCCTCAAAGCAATCTGAACTGAAACTCTGCTCTCCTTTTGGCACAAGTATCGAAACAGTTTCAAACCATACTCTATTTTCATAATAATTATACATTAGATCTCTTTTTAAATCTATTTATTGATGTATTTTGGATGGACAAAATATTGAGCGTCAAAGCAGAATTCTTGGGTAATTGGGGATGAAGGAAGATCTTATTCAGACTTTTTTTGTGAATGCTGAATAACGTCCCAATAATGAACAAAGACAACATTGTTCAAATATTTGATATTGAGTTTCACAGTTTGTGAATGTGGCTGCAGTATTTCAGTGATGCAGGTGTTTAGTTTGAGCAACCTGTAACGTGTGTGTGTGTGTGTGTGTGTGTGTGTGTGTGTGTGTGTGTGTGTGTGTGTGTGTGTGTGTGTGTGTGTGTGTGTGTGTGTGTGTGTGTGTGTGTGTGTGTGTGTGTGTGTGTGTGTGTGTGTCACCGACCTCGTGTTTTTTCAATTTGTCTTCTCCTCACTGCTCCTCCCGGTCTCCCCCAGCCCTTCCCTGTGGTTCTCCCCTAACTCTCCCTCTCTGTTTCCTAATTGCTCTCGTCTCTCTTTTTCGTGCGGTCCCAGCTCCCGAAAAATCCAAATAAGATTTGTTGAGATGCAGCTCCATGCCCCGCTCACCGGTGATTATTTATTCTCCTTTTCATTTTCTTTATTTAACTTTGATTTCCCCCGGTTGGTTCTTTGAGATTGAGTGGGGAGCTTGTAGAGGGTCTTCCACTGAAGCACTCAGGTTCAATCCCCTCTGTAGGCAAACCTCCTTGCTCAAGGGCCCTTCAGCGAGGCACTGAATACCTACTTTGACCTTTGACCTCCTTCTGCAAGATTAGGGTTAGCTAATGGAGAATGTAGTGCTGTGTGTGCACATGGTTTTGGGAGAAGGCAGGGAGAATGATGAACAAAGTTTTTATATTTAAAAATATAAATATGAGTGAGGAAAACAAAGCGGAGAGAATAGATGAAGAGGACGGGACACCAAGAGAAGCTTTATTCAGAAATCAATGTAATCATAGCATCGTCAATATCCGATTGATTCATACACAAATTAACAATATTCAGAGTATCTCAGCATGCAGTAATCCTAATATTACCATGGAAACAGAGCTTAGGCAGACTGCAGAAGCCCGACAGTGAACAAGATAAGGTATGTGCGTGCCTCTGCATCCCCGCTAATCTCGGGAACGCATCTCTCAGCTTTCTCATCACTCAGATAAGAGCTTGTCCAAGTTATTGCCACTGTGAAAATATGTTCACAGGTAGCCAATCAAATCAGAAAATACCTGAATGTCTCGGCTAATAATCGGATATTGATGAAAGTTAATTCAGACAAAGACAACTCACGGTCTGCTACATGTTGAACTGTAATGCCACTGACACAGTCTGGAAAGTAAACTTCAAATATTCAGAACGTCAATCAATATGTTTTTCACTGCACAACGTTGTGCTCTCTTCAAGCTCTTCTTCACGGCTTTCACAACTAAAAGATCAAATCTAAATGGATGAACATGCCGGAAGTCTTTAGTCTTTTAACAGTGGCACAATTACTGCTTTCACATTATGTCATTGAGATGCAGGATCATGTTTAGATGTGTCCAGATTGCACTTGTAGAAGATGTCAGATGTAGTTGTTGAGGGCTCTGACTGGCCTGAGGATCAATAGAGAGGCGACATATTAAACCACAAAGCACCACATAACGTCCTCTAACCTGTTCAGAATAGAGGCCGGCCCAATCGAGATCAGACCCAAAACATGCAGAAATCTCCCATCGTCCAAGTGATTTAGCTCACATTCTTTCTCTTCTCCTGTGGATATTGTATATAAGCAGTGTGGCCATGACTCCGCTTCAGACCCACAGCGTTGTAAAAGCGGCTATAAAAGACAGAGTGGAAATGGAGTAACGTGAAAGAATAAATCTGGTGGAGAGCTAAGCACTGTGACTGATAAAAGTTTATTAGAAGTTCTTTTGTGGGCTCCTGAGCATTTCTCTTTCCCCTCAGCAGGGCTCCCTCCACACCCGGCTTCAGAAATGTTTCTTGGCAAGCCGTAAAGGCCCTCTGAGGCAGCATTACAGCCCATGTGACAGTAAAACCCTCCACAGAAAGCAATACTAATGGAATTCTCTCCGGCGAGGTGGCCCATCCTGCCTATTCAGATGAAGAGGAGGAGGCCTTTTCTTTTTCTCCCCTCACCGCAAAAGAATGCATTACACCCCCAGCAGCGCTTTTATGCGCACAATTACCATCGCTGGACGGGTATTTACATTTACATTTGCATTTTAGGCAGTCCTATCCGAAGAGACTCACAATGAGAGCAGCGGTGGATGAATCTGGAATTCCTTGAACAGCGATCGTACAAATAAGCAGCAGGAAGGAAGCAAGGGTGCTTCTGTAATCTCTGAGTCACAGGGAAGGCCTGAGTGAAGCACAAGCGAGAGGCAGATGGATCGCTTGTTTGTAGATTTAAACTTGATTAAATGCATCTAAAAGATTCTCAAAATGTTGTTACATTTCATGGTTCATCTTCCCATCTTTATCTCAGATCACAAGACGTGCAGTATATTATCACGTTTGTTCCAGCGAGGAATAGTCATTTAAAATGTATATATCTGTGTCAGAATGCTCCTAATTGTCTCTGTGCTTAGTTCATTTGACCTTCTCGTACTCCACAGAGGAGGTTATGTGTTTGGCTCAGTTTGTCTGTCCGTCAGCAGGATTAAAGAAAAGCTACTGGCTGTAATGAAACTTGTTGGAAGGGCGTAGCAGGGGCATTTCTGTTTCACTTGCATTATCATTGCAGAGTAGGGCATTCGTGCTTCTTTCATGTGGTGTCAGAAGAATCGAAAAACGTGTTCCCGTCTGTGATCATTCACGTGAACGCCCGAGACTCACATTTAAAACAACACATTTCAGAATAAGTGAAGCGGTGATATAAAAAGTGTTGATATGTCTCCGCTGTATACTGTGTAAAGTACCTCAAGAGTAATCTTGCATCAGCATAAACTGCAGGCTGCCTATGGCGGAGCTTATCCCAAAAATAAAATGTCCTTTCACTAAATCCCCATAAAGGAATTAACTTGTCATTAAAAAGTGACATTTGGTGGAACCTTTTATCCAAAGTGCCTCACAGGACGCTGAGTGCATACATTCTCAGTAACTCTGACTTAATGGCCTTATTCACATGTTCCAACCTGTGGGAACAATCCTATTAATAACAACAATACATGCACATGTTCTGCACCGTCTGCACCTCTTACAGTGGGTGTTGTTGGTCACCCACTCAACAAAGTGAATACTAAATCTAAAAATACTAAACATGGGGTCTGCTACAACATATCATGTGCAATGTAACAGTTATCCTGATGTTGGTGGAAAGTTTACTCAAGCAATGTTTGAATGCAGGACTTGTGGAGTGTGGTTTTAGTACTTTTACTTCTGGATTAACATCCCTGCTGCTTTAATGTGCATGTTCATGTGACTGCAGTAGTTTAAGGTTGCTCTCCTTTACATCCTGTTGGTAGTTTAATCTACACAATGCATCATGCTCATATAGATCATCACGTCTGTAGCTCTCTGTCCTGTGAGAACCACGTGTCTCTAAAGAGTCAACTTTTCATGAGTTGCTCAGAAAAACAGCTTTTGTGACGACGTGTGTTCCAGCTGATCCAAGAGGCTTTTTAAAGACTTTATTTAGCTGAAGAAGGAGGAGAATCTTCTCAACACGTAAAGCAACACTTCATCCTTCAGCTCATCACAAACACATGGTTCTCACTGCACAGGAAGGGGAGGAAAACTGTAATGTGAAAAGTAAAGCTTTCAGATAAATGCAGAAAAATGCAAATACTCAAGTAAAGTACAAGTACCTCGAATACTTGAGTCAGCTATCATTCAACATAACTTGTGTTAAAGGTGGAGTGGATGCCAAAGCGTAACTGATCTAGTTAATACACTTGAGTCTTTAGGGATATATATGTTGTAGTATTTGTGTGGCTTTAACACACTCCATCATGACGTGCTGTGAGACGATGTGTAGTGGAGGCCGTGAGGCGGCGCAGTGCCTGTGAGCACGGACGGGCTGTACTGACCTATATACAACAGAATATAAGTCTGTGTCGGAGCACAGAGTCTCTCCCAGGCTTATAGCAGCTCATGGCTGGATGGAGACGGCGCTGTGTTAGCTGAGGACACACACACACACACACACACACACACACAAGTGAAGACACACACTTTCTCATATGGAGACATTCATGCACGCGTGCACTCGAAAATACTTCCACGTGATGTGAGGACACGCATATGCACGAGAGGCTAAATCAGACGCGCTAAAACTTATACACACACACACACACACACACACACACACACACACACACACGTATAGATGAAGATACTTTATGCACACACATGAAGAAGAAAGAGGAGGAGACCTGTAAAAGGACACACATATACACACATGCAAATAGACACACACACACACGGATGTACACAGAGCGACTACCTCATGCATGTTTTATTGACCCAACTCGCTCTCTTTCTACAACTCCACTGTCTCGCCTCCTCTCATCCCTCTCTCTTTCTCTATACCTCTGTAAAGCTCTTTTCATCTCCTCTTCTCCCTCTCTTTTATCTCTCCTTTGTGTCTCTGCCTCTCCCTCTTTCCCTTCCGTTGTCCTCCTCTGACCGCTCAGATCAGAACAGATTGACCCGATGAGCTCGGAGGAGACGAGACTCCCACAATACTCTCCTCCTCCCTCCTTATGTCTCCTTCTTCTCCTTATCTCTCCTTCCCTCCTCGTTTATCCTTATCCTCTTCCTCTCCTCGTCTTTTCTCTGTACTTCCTCTCTCTCCTTATGTCTCTTTCCTCTCCTCCTTTCCTTCTTTCTCCTTCTCCCCTTTTTTCTCTTTATCTTCTTCCTCTCCTCCTTCCTCCTTATCACTCTTTCATTTCCTCCCTCCTCTCTCCTTATGTCCCCTTCCTCTCCTGTTTTCCTTATTTCCTTCTGGAGCTTCGTTATATCCTTCCTCTCCTCCATCCTCCTTATCCTCCTGTCCTCTACTGGTTCCTCTTTGTCTCTCCTTACTTTTCTCCTCCTCTCCTAATGTCTCCTTCCTCTTCTTTCTTTTTTCTCTTTTCTCTCTTTATCTCCTTCTTGAGCTTCCTGATATCCGTCCTCCTTCTGTCTTCTTTCTTTCCTGTTCATTTTTCTTTCTCTCTTTCCTCTTCTCTTGTATTGTCTTTCTCTTCTTCCCCCCTCCTCTGTGCTTATCTCTCCTTCTTCTTCTCTCTGCTTATCCCCCTGTATCTCCATTACTGCCCACCCTTTTATTCTCTCTCTCTCTCTCTCTCTCTCTCTCTCTCTCTCTCCATTTTACTTCCTCTCTATCCTCTGTTTTCTCCTCCCTCTCTCTCTCTCTCTCTTTCTCTTTCTCATTATCCCGTCACAAGAAGAGAGAGGTACTTTTCTTTTATTCCTCTTTCCTTTTCTCATCTTGTCACCTCATCTGTTATTCATCTTTTGTCATCTCTCCGTCCGTCTCCTAAAGAAGCTCCTTCTTTTCCTTTATCCCTCCCTCATCTCTTTTTCATCTGTTCTTTGTCTCCTCTTTTGTTCTAACTCCTCTCATCTTTCATCTAGTTCTCTCCCTCCTCTCATGTTTTCTCCCTGTTTCCTTCCTTAAATTCTACTTATGTAAATACTCAAGTAAAGTACAAGTACCTCGAATACTTGAGTCACTTGAACCACAAATACTTTTCTTTTCTTTTTTCCTCTTTCTCACCCCCCCCACCCCTCCATTTATCCTCCTCACATTTGATTTCACCTCTGTTGTCTTTCTTTCACTTCCTCCTCCTCACCTGTCTTCTTTTTGTTTAGCTTTTTTCTCCCCTCTCTTCTCATCCCTTGGCTCTCACTCCTCAGCTCCCCCCCCCCCCCTCTCTCCTCTCCTCCTGACCCTCTTCTACCTCTTCCCCTATTGCCACCTTTTCACCTCCTGCTGCCCCCTTCTCCTCTCCTTCGTTGTGACCTCCTTCCCTCTCCTCTACCCTTCACATTTCCCTGGTTACTTCCTTTCCCTCCTTCCTCCCTTCTCTCCTTCATCCTAGTGCTCTCCTCTCCTTCCACCACTACTCCTCTTCATTCTCCTCTCAAATATCCCATTTGTTTTGTTCTCCTCCTTATGCTCCCTCTCTGCTCCCCCTTTCTCATCTACCCCCTGACCTCCTGCTGTTCCTCCTGGCTTCTCCTCCATCCTCTGCCCCCTCCTGAACTCTTCTCTTCATGTCTTCCCTTTTTCTCTTTCCCCTATCCTCCTTTCCTTCTCTCCTCCTCTTCATGCCCTCACCACCTGTTCCCCTCCCCTTATTCCCCTTCTCCTCCTCCTCTCAATCCTCTGCCCCCTCCTGGCCTCCTCTCTCCACCTCTCCCTCCTTTTCTCCTCCTCCTCTGAGTTGTCGCCTCTTGTTTTTTTTTTTTACCTCCCCTACTACCCCCTCCTGACCTCTCCTCTCACTCTCTTTCTCTCACTCCCGTCCCCTCTCCTCCCTCCTGACCTCCCTCCTCCTCCCCCTCCTTTTCTCCTAATTAGCACCTGAGCATACAGGCCTGGTTAATATTCGGCGGCGAGGCGCTGCGACGGCAGAAGGGCACCTCGCCGTCTCTCCTGCGCTGCTGTTGCCATGGTAACGCCATAGAAATGAAGCACCGCTCTCTCTGTCTCTGTCTCTCTCTGTCTACTTCCTAATTTTTGTGCCCCCCTCTCCCCCCTCCCACTTTCACTTTTTAATGAGTCACTGAATCCATTAAATTTTAGGATGGAAGAATGGCAGGGGAGTCACGAGGGCAAAGTGGCGTGCTCCAAGACAGAGAACAAACACTTTTATCAGTGGAACAAAAGTTTTTATTTCTTAAAAAAAAAAAGTCAAATATTTGTTAAATGTACAGCCATTGTGAGGTGTGATTATTTATCTGTTGCTCTGACAGATGTTTGTGAGTGGTTGCTCTGTCCAAGGACAATGTTATTTATTTAACTATTTTATGTTTATTTAACATTTGTGTGTGTGTGTGTGTGTGTGTGTGTGTGTGTGTGTGTGTGTGTGTGTGTGTGTGTGTTGGCTTTTTGGGGTGTTTGGAAGAAGACCTTGGCCTTGATAAAGTTCTTTAAAGCTGCTAATTGTATTTCATTCATATTTCATGGTCGCAGGGGGCAGACAGTTTGCAGAGGGAGAATTGATAGAATGTCATTTGTGTGTGTTGCATTCCTAAACCATGGCCATGTGAAGCCGGTGGGTGTTTGTGTGTCTTGTATTTGTCCGTCATGACAGCTGGAGGACAGGGGGTTTGTGTGCGTGAGTGTGTGTGTGAGTGAGAGAGTCAGCATATTTGTCTGTGTCTTCATAGATATTCATACATGAGTGTGTATGAGATTTTCTTCTGTGTAAAACATGATTCTGTTTTCAGACATTTCACTTCAGTCAGGTGGTGTTTTTTTTTACTTCCCCTGTGGAGAGTGTGTGCGCGGAGTATGTGATTATTTTATTATCATTATCTACTCATACGATGCAGTGTCTGGTATGTATCAGACTTTTGTCTCCTCCCCACTGTCTACTTTTATTTACTTAAATGTCAACAGAATCACAATTAAGTTGGAAGCTAATGTGAAAATGAAATTAAAATGACTTTGAGGCATCATCGCTTCATAATATTCCCACAGCGGCAGCAGATTTATAATGTCAGATGTACACAATGTGGCTGGAGATAGGTGGAACAATTCTGAGTTCTTAGAAAAGTTGAGCAACATTTTTGTACTTTTGTTCTATGCTGAGGATGGGAAAATATATCCTCACTCAGAAATCCCTTACTGACATGCAACTGAACATTATGAGTCTTATTTGGAGTGTTTAGTGTTGAGGGGGCATCTTCCTTTATTTGTAAGAGTAGAGAGGGGACAGGAAATGGAGGAACAAAGGACCCTGGCCAGACCTACATGGTCTTAAGCCCCTCGGATGCCCTATTAAAAAAAAGAAATCTAAATGTATTTCAGGTCACAACAAGTTTTTGCAGAGTTTCTAAAGTAACATTTTAGTTTCTTCTCAGTGTCTGTTGGTTTCCTTTCACTTCAGTATGAAACAAGTGTCTTGCTTCAGATACATAAACAACCACAGTGAACCAAATTAAATAGAAAAACGCATTTAAAAAACCTAGAGAACCACAGTTATGTCTGAATGACAGTATTAATATAAAGTACAGAGACAACTAGCGATTATTTTTAATGACATAATAATCGATTCTCTTTTCAACAGTCCAAAACCTAAAGATATTTAATTTCCAGTGAAATAAAAACATAAGGAAGCTAATCCTCACATAGTTGAAGGTGAGACCAGATACTTGTAAAACAATGAATCTATAAAGTATTAGTTTTAATGTAAAAACACTGGTATTGTCTTTTAAAAGATCTGATGCCGCTAAATATAATGCTATAAAATGATTCTGTTAAATATCACAAAGATTGAGCAATAATTATCTAATAAAAATGAATCAACGGTCATGTAGTGTTTTATCTGTCAGAGGAGTTACAGACAGAGCAGAGGCCTCAGGGATGTGAAGTCAGGACTGATGGAGGGGAAGTGGGTGAATGATGACATTAGCGATGGAGGGATGAATAGATTGATTGATGTCATTCATATTCAGCTCTGCAGGCTCGACCTTGAGAGACTCATTGATACAAGAATTCGGTGAACTCGACGCACGTCGTCTGCGAGAGGCTGAGACTGGCTCTCCAACTATCCAGCCAATCGCCGGCACCAGGAACTCTCTCTCAAATCAAAATCAAATCAAATCAAATCAAGGTTCTCTGCCAATGAAAAGCCAGCTTTGTTCTCATAAGCACATCACATTACCTCACAAGAGCCATCAGTCACTTAGCTCTGCTGCTCTCCGCTGCTATTTAACACTTCCAAGTTATCTAATGCTTAAAGTGCCATTTGGCCTTGATCTGTGGTTCCCAACGTGGGGCGGTGGGACTCACTCAGGGTCCCTCCAGATCTTCCAGAGGGTCCTCAGTGGAATAGAATATATCCCTGCTTACAGCGGCTGTTCTGCAGGAACGTTTGTTACAGTTTGATTCTGCCCACAGGGCCTAAAACGTATGTTCTGAACCGATATCCTGTCTGATCTGCAAACTTAAGCTAGGGCCTCATTAAGAAAATAAATAAAATAGAATTTAATGATAATATCAATCAATTGTATTTGTCTCATGAAATCGTACAAGGTAACTTCAGTGAAATGCAATCCAGTCCGCTCCTTCAATTTGTGCATATTTCACCCTAAAGCACAACCTCCTCCCTTTTTCCTGTTTTCTGTTCTGTCAAATCAATGTGAAAACAGTCGCCTGGTCACCTGGTTGAGTGGCGCTGCCAGGTATTCCAGGATTTAGCCAAGATTCAGTAAAACAAGGACATTAAAGTTCCGGGCACGGAGGTCATCCAGCACATCTAACGTCCGCACGTTGGCCAGGATGAAATCTCGATGCATGGTTTATGGTCACCCGGCCCACTAATCTCCACTAATATAACTCTGAGGATTTTATTGTATATCATGCGTTTTTCCCCTTTTCCTGCCCAACACTACTGTTTACTGTGTACATACAGTATGCACGTCCTCTCCATGTATGCCAGTCTTACCGAAGGTGCCATAAGTGTAGAAACTGCTTTCATATTTCAGCGTCATATTTCACATGATGATTCCAGTAGCCTGATGTAACGTACGTCATCATTTTACAACTTTTTGATATACTGTAGAGTCTGAATACGAGACTACCGTCTAACAATCAATAGACAAAAGAAATCTGTGTTTTCATTGATTTGATTTGATTGGTTCGAGGCGGGCAGAGGGTTTATAATGGATATGTCTTTGATAGATGTCTGAGTGGTTGGTGATCATTTGGAGTCCAATGAGAAAAGGGGAGGAGTCTATGCTCACCATGTCACGTGCACGTCAGTTAGCTGTAGAGGTTACATGTCTTCATTGCTGTAGCCATTAGTGCACATTTATAAATGTAGCCTCGCCGGTATTAGAGCTGAACATGTGACATTGTTATAGTGGTATAGCAACAGAGAAAATAAAAGAAACGTTGATCCTCTTCAGTGCCCGATGTGCTCAGTATTTCTAATGTCACTGTCTTTACATTTAAAGAAAATGGACATTTGTTCCTTCAGGTCGCGCTAGACCAGTGGTCTTCACAATGTTTTACGTGAGAGCCACATTGATAGCACAAAGTCAATAGGAGAGCCACTTTCATAAAAAGCACGTCTGCTTATAAGTCAGCCCACCCAGAACATACAATATGCAATGCAGCCAAACAATACATTCAATAAAAGCAGGATTACCTTAATAATAATAATAATAATTACTTAATTACTTTAAAACAATATTTCTGCTGAAGCCAAAAATCAGTCTTTCACATTTTCTGAGTGTGAGAAGGTTTTCTTTGCCCGAGCCAAAATCCATGCGATCTCAAAAGATGCCTCAGTTAATCGTTCAGCTGTATTAGTTGTCCTGTGTACGAGCCTTTGTTGTCCAGAAACATAAGAAAGCTGCTCTATCTTTTTTTTTACTAATTTCTCTTCCAGGTGCGTACATTTCGTTGACTTTTGGATGCGTCGTTTGGAAATGCGGCTCCAAATGACTTCGCTTGAAACCAGAGCGGGTCTGTTTGCACATTAAGCACGAAGGGTTCGACTCGTGGAGGACACATAAAAATTCCTCTGTCCACTTGTCTTGAATTTTCCTTTGCTCGTCTTGTATGGTTCGTAGGCTACTTCTTTTTTTAACGGGAGCAGCTGTTGTCTGTCCACAAACCACATCTCCAGCATCTTCCTCTCGATTCCGCTGTGGTTTGATGCTCCAAAGACAAATCTTAATGTTCCTCGTTTGTCACGCTTTGTTTCTGTCCACCTGGTGTGCAACTATTTTAAAATAAGAAATCGATCCATTTTATTTCTGTAGAAACACACGCGAACTAGCATGAAATGGTGAAACGAGTCGACCAGAGCCAAGCTAACGCAGGTATGAAGTGCCAGGTTGGTCGTAGTATCCTCCAATTTAAATGTTCAAATTTAGCGATAGAAATAATTTTTTAGCAAATGTCCATATTCATAAGCATGCTTATGTTAACATACAACATTTTAATGAGCTTAAGTTTATTTATTTATATACTAGCCCACCATGTATCTACCCGTCCAAGAGCACATTCACCATTGTAGCGCTGATAGGACCGCCAAAACTGGCAACTCTGCAGTGAGTCAGTGCTCCGCTGAGAAAGTTTAAATATCTTGTTTCTGGTCTATATTTGCATCTTTTATCTATTATTATTATCTATTATTTGTAGGCTAATGGAGCAGATACTGTGTTTTAATGGGTTATATGTAATAGCCCTGCTTGTTTTTATGAAATATCTGTATTGACTCCATAATCATATCTATCCCCCCTTTATTCAGCCCACTGCCACGCGAGCCACCAATCAAAGCTTGGCGAGCTGCAGGAGGCTCGCGAGCCAAGCAATGAGTAACACTGCGCTAGACGAAGGTGTCCAAAAGGGAAAAGGTTTATCCTGATCTAACATCGAGTTATTTATATGAAGGTACCTGGGTAAAACTGTTTGATTGTGTCAGTAATCCCCCTGTCCTACTTAGAGCCCTGTTAGGACAAATTATCTTTCAGGAGAAAATGGTTTTCCAACTGGACTGTTTCTGTCTGTAGTTTCAATCCAATGTCAGGAATTCCTACAGACTGCAGTTACTGGTAAACACCCAGGCCTCCTCCTCCTCCTGTGAAAGGGCCAGCTAAAATAACCTGAGGTAAAACTAGTCATCATGTTCTTTCTGTAGGGTTCCCAGAACCCTTATATAACACGAGTGAGATTTGGATCTCTATAAGCTTAAGAGAAAGCTGCTGGAAATAGAATGGCACTCTCAGAAGAGCGGGGTCATACTACCAGCTGTGTTAATGATGCATTAGCACCACGAGGTGCCCACACAAAGGCATCCTTTGATCAATCATTTAGCATCCCCACACACACTTATATTGAAATCCAAATAGCTGGCAGTTTGTGCTGCATGAGGACTGTGGGCTCGAGGAGGAGGGAGGTCACGGGGACTCCGAAACCAGGACGCTTTTGGTTTCCAAATATCCTAACTCATGATCGTCCTGCATTGGGAGCAGTAGGTAGGGTCCAGCCTTGCCAGAATTCTGCCCACTGTTTGATGTACTACCAAAAGTGGCAAAAGTGCCATAATGTATAATCATTTAACCACTTGTTGTTGTGGGTTTTAGTCTGAGCCGTCTCATTTTCATTCATTTCCAGATAGCAAATTACGTAGCTCTTCTCACGTGACCTCTTTTCAGCCAATAATGCTTAGTGTAGCCTGTGATGTTAATGAACGTGACTCGCAAGCACAGCTGCCGTTCTCCACGTATTTGAAGAGAGTTTGCAGGAGCGATAGCTTAGCTGCTGCAGCTATGTGAAATAACAGTGGAGATTGAGAATTTGGGATCGTTAGCAAGTCTAGGACCCTTCAAGGAGGCTCGTCAGGTGTTTCAATCTGTTGAATTGGTATCTGACGAGACCGTTCCACATGAAATACAGTTTTCTGTTCCCTTCATTTATTGTGGTGAGCAAACTATTTGTACATCTACCTGTGATACTACGCCATATTTTGCACATTCTTCACAATAAAAGTATTTTGATGTGAAAGCAGTCTCAGGCCTTTACAGAGAAACCGGAAGCGTTTACAACCACGGTCACAACATTCCTTTGAATGTGGAGAAAAGAAAACCTCTGAGACGTAGTGTTTTGAGTTCTACAATTTTTTGGACCAAATCTGCAAACAAAGATGAGACTTTTAGACGACTTTGTAAAGAGCAGCCGACTTTTTCTACAATCACAAACACTTCAAATGAATTTAAACAAATTGATAAACACATTTTCTACACTTTTTATCAGGAGGTTGTTTTGAAACATGGACAAAATACATTTTATTACATGATAAACGAGGCTCGCATTTCAGAGAGCTGATGTTACATCTAATTAAAAACGACGGCAGCTGGAGTTGAAGAAAGGCATGACAAAGAAGGAGGAGATTGTTATCAGATTGCTTTTGATTTGTGATGAGAAATGCAAGCATGCACAGCTAAAGAGGTTTGGTTAAGTGATTACAAACATGTAATTACATTCAGTGAGGCCTTTTCCACTCTGATCTGTCTGTTCTGTATCTGTACACAACACCAATATCCTAACGCAGCTGATGCTTTGTAACGTGCAATTTCATAAACCTCAGGCTATACTTAAAACTGTGACCAAGCCTAAAGGATGGCGTGTGAATGTCCCTAGTTAAAGTTTGTTTTCCTTGTTACCTTTCACGTAGAAAAATTATGTTTCTAAGAGTTCAACACGGAAAGGTTTACAGATTGTACATTTCATTGAGGGGAAAAAAAGAGCATTGGTATTGGATTGGTACGTTTTTGAAGTGGTATTTGGAGAGAAGAAGTCCGATCTGCGAGCGCGTGGTTGTAGGATGAGTAGTGAGACACCCTAATTCAGGTTCCCTGGTGACCGGAGACGATCAGAAGTGGGATTTGTTTTCAGTGCATTATCTTCTGTGCCGAAATGTTTGTCGTCTGCTTCCATCCAGTTTGCCCTTGTTCCAGTAAAACGTCTTTAACCCCTCCTATTAGCACACTTGGCGCCTTCTGATCTTCCTTTCGTCCTCCTAATTTGTCATTTCATTTCCCAAGATATCTCCTCATTACCTTCTTTCTTCGTCTCGGAGTTGTTTTATGGCTTCCTCGACACCCTTTTCTCTCCGCTTTGCCCTTGTTCGCCTTGACATGAAAACTGAATTGCCTACAGTGCAGTCAGATAGATGGATGGATACAGTGTGTGGTTAGACTGATGGTTTGCTTTGCCCTTGATGGAGGAGAAAATCCGATCTGTTTTTCCTCATCAGTGTCTGTAAGTCCTGCAGTGAACCCTGCCTCACCCGGGCTGATCCACTCCAGTTACTCTGGTGTCACTTTCAGTAGGGAGTTTGGGTGTCCCGTCCTCGTCTGAATTTGGGTTTGGGGAGGATTTCAAAAAGGGAAACCAGGGGGAAAAGTTCCTGAATGTCTACCCAACATTATTGGTGCTGCCTCACAAAAGGAAAATTTGCACTTCTTGCAATTTGCAAATCATTGTTGTCACGGCTGCAGTTTTATTATTTTCTACATGATTACGGAGTTCTACCGTGCTCTGAACAATCCCCTGTACACAAATACTGTAAGTAATTACAAGGATGCGTGGAGGCGAGCTGAGCCTGACAAAATGGGACGCAGCCAAGCGGCATATGACTCCCCTTGTCAGAAGTTGGCCCGGAGTCCTCGAGGCCGATCCAGTGATGCAGCAAAACATCACACTGTTGTGTTTTTTCTTCCATTTTCTTCCTTTCTTTCTGGAGCTGGCAGCCGCACCGCTGCTCCTCAACGACATGAAGCAAAGCTGCCGTCGCAGCTTCGGCCTGCAGCTCCGTCTGCAACTCCGTCTGCCTCTATAATCTTTATTTCCCATCATCCAGTCTCTTCCTCTGCTTATTTAAACTCTTCTTCAGTTTCCTCCTTCCATCTCTCTCTGTTGGGCTACTTTCTGTCTCTCCTCCTACACTCTCTTGGCCTTTCCCCGTTACTGTTGCTGCTGCGGTACTTTCTTCTCTTCTTCTTTGGCTCCTACACACTCGTCTCCCTCCACCTCTTCCTAAACATGTGCCCTCTGCTCTCTTCTCTTCACCTCCTCCTACACTCTTTTCTTTTTCCTCTTGTTTTATCTCTCTTTTCCCAATTCACCTGTGGCAGCAGCTGGATATCTGGTAAAGTATTTATAAGCAAACCAACATGTTAAGAAGTAGAAAATATGAATGGACATTGCATTATTTGTTAAGATTTTGTCGGTATCAAGGCTGCAAGCAATGATTATTTTATTATGTGTAAATAGGTATCAATGGAGACGTCTTTAAACGGCAACTTAACACCCATTTGACTTGAGTACGCCCCCTTGACTTATTCAGAATCTGTTGATTGCATCCTCTCCATCTCTTTAACAATCACGACTTCAAACAAGAGTTGCATGTGTAACTCTGGTTCCCTCAGTTGTGGATGACCACCAGAGACGTGTGTAAAACCAGGGTTTCCAGAAACTGTGGAAGAATGAAATACAGTTCAAGTGAGATTGGAGTGAACATTTTTGGCTTCTACTTCAAGTACATCGCAAAGCCTAGAGAGGACAGCATTACTGGGTTTTATCTGGATAAAGAACTGCTGGAGTAATGTACTGTATCTATAGCCTATAAACTATAACTACAGTTAAAGGAAAGTATAATAGTGACTCTACATCTGATTTAATAACTCTTTATTTACTGTTAGGTAACTCATTAAATTGCTTTGTTATAGTCTGACTAATCCCCAAAGCCTCAAAAACATTCAGTTTAAAATGATACAACACTTTTTCTTTGAATACAGAACTTTGTCTTATGCAATAAAATGTTAGGTTGGAGACGTTTTGTGATTCAGATGATGAAATAATTAATTGAAGAAAAAGTAAACAAACCTAAGAATGTAGCCAAACTTTTGATGCCAACTTTCCATACTTGTCAGATTTAGATGCTCGATGCTACCGACTGGAGGTCTTCACAGGTCCTCTCGTCTCCACGTAACCACCTGACCCGGGTCAAAAATGAGATATTCAGATTAATCAGGTCGTGTTGTTTTGCCGCAGGTTTTTGGAGAGTGTTAGCTGTGAAGGTGTAACTGTCCTCAGGGCTTTGGGTCCCTCTTGGATACAATTGCGGTAGGTTTTCCATGTCTGTTGCAAACCAGGTCCAAACTTTTAAACTTGTGAAGACACACACTGGTTTTAGTTGGTTCTTAAAAAGTATTAATAACTATTAATGGCTTGAAAAATAATTAAACTTTCTATCAATCGATGATATTGATATATGGTGTTCAGCTCTAACAACATTACTTATATGCTTACTTTCTAAGGAGATCTCATTAGTTGAAGTATAAAGTAAACAGCAATGTAAATGCATAAGATTTATAATAACAGAGGATTAGTTCAGTCTCATTGCACAATGCAAAAATTGAAATAGGACTCTGGATACTGTGAAACTATAAAATATGCCTCATGTGCAGGCGGTGCGAAGCTGTCCGATGAACTATGTCCAACATTAGGTGACATTGGGGACAAATAACTTGCCCAATACTAAGTAAGTGTTGAAATACTCTCAATTTCTCTGGCAAATGTCCCCGTCCCCCCCCCCAAAAAAAAAAAAAAGAAGAAGAAGAATGGGACACCTTTTCAAAGCTTCAACTTTGCATATTTAGAATACACCTAAACCTAATTTTATCATGTCATTTTTGTGATGTGTCCGTTAAAATGTTCTGTCAAATGTAAATGCTTTCTTCCTTCTCTCCTTTTCATCTGCTTTTGATTGTGCCTTTGCTGTCCCTCTCTTCTCCTCCCTCTTTATGTTTATCTGCTTTCTATTCTCATTCGTCTATTTCTTCTTTCTTTTCTCTGTCTTCTCTCTCTTTCGGTCTGCCAGGCCATGGCCTAGTTAAAACGTCTTCTGCTTTGTGCCTGTTTTCTTTCATCAGCTTGGAAGTTTTTTAGACTCTCCCCCTTTATCTCCGTGCTTCTTCTCCACTGTCTCTCATTCTCTTTGTATATCCCCCTTCTTACCTCTCCTTTTATTTTTACCTTCTTCTCTCTCTCTTCCCATATGTATTCATACCTGTTATTCCTCCTCTCTCTCTCTTCTCCCTCTCCATCTGTTTTTACCTCACTCTCTCACGTCCATTGTGTGGATGATAGCTGTCAGGAGATCTCATCACTGAGTCTCTCTTATTACATGATTACAGGGTAATTATCCTGTGAAGTTGTCTTTGCCCGAATCTTTGAAAGGCGCTTAATGTCTTTTTAATGGGGTTTGGAGACTTTTTTGTCTTTTGTAGTTGCTGTGGACTCTTCAATTTATTGCATTTACATGTGGTTGGCCTGGAACAGTGTGTCCTGATTAAGTGGCACTTGGTAATTTCCGTGCGAGGTGTCTAGCTCCAAATTGTCAGTCAGACTGGCTTCATTTTTAACTTTTGGCCTTGGCTTTGTCGAAGACACAGTCATCTGCCAGCGTCTGATGAAGTTGGACCTGATGAAGTTTCTGTGATGTTTAGGACGAGCTCCGAAATAGAAACCTGGCATGGATTTTAGAGGAACAGGGAAAGGCGGGCAAGCAAAATGTCATGTTGCTTATCAAGACCATAACCTCCCATCTTTGATGTGGAGTTGTGAAACAACTGGAACAGCCACAGAGGGTATATTTGTGTTATTATAGAAACTCACTTTATCAATATCTGTCTCATATGTGCTGAGTTATGTATATCTTAAATAGTTTCACATTCCCAAGATTTTCCCATTAGTAACCTTCTGAAATGACAGTATACAAACTATTTATCAAATACAGCCTAGCAGATGCATTTGTAGCGTGATATTGTGGGCTATTATACAGTAATTCATATGATACAAGGTTTTTGTAATTCGAGTTTAATATATTTTTATGTTCTGTGTTTGTTTTTTTCTGATCAGCTGTTCAAAACCCAAAGATATTCAATTTACAATCAAACAATTGATATACAACAGATGATTCCACTTGTCTTCTTCATCACATCATCTTCAACAAACCATATGAGAAGCTGGAATGAGTAGATGTTCTGAATTTTTCAATTTGAATGATTATCTATTACAGCTCAATTTACTATCGATTGAGTGATTAATTCAATTCGGATGAAGCAGATAAACTGGGTATAAACTCTTGATGGATAATACCTAAAATGTTTTTTTAGGAAAAAACTCTGCTGCTATTTTAGTAATAAATAATGCATGTTGTAGAGAGATACTTAAGATTTACAGTAAGTTTTAACTTACTGTCTTTAAAGGAACATTTGATCCAAAGCGCATAATAGTATAACATTGCATATATTTTCAGTGACCCCATGTAAGAATAAAAATCTCAGTTGATGTTGCTGTGTTTTATCCTTGATCACAGAATAGAACCAAAAGCGTGGTTTGCCTGTTAACAAAAGTGCAAATTATCTATTTTTTACCCTTCTGTCATTGCCCATCATGCATTTTTCCCGCTCTTTGTCTTATTCTGGGTGAATGCAGCACATTACTTCAAACACAAACAATATCAACATGACTTCTTTCTATGTTTTTTCAACATGTATTTTTCTCTGCTTTTAGTCTTTCCCCAAGTGGCACAAACACAAACAATATTAACATGTTATTTTCTCTCTCTCTGTTTGTCTCTGTGCAGCTTGAGAGCCGCTGCTGTCTGTGATGCCCTCCCATGACGCCCAGGTCGGTAGCTGACACTGCCAGTGAGCGGGAGACACCACTGCTCAACCGGTCCTGGGCCGGCTCCGTCAGCCGGTTCTCACCCTCCCTCTCGCACGCTGGAGACTCAAACTCCACCCACCTACCAGTATCAAAAATCATCAGCTCCAATCCACCCCAGTAAGTACCTTTCAAAAACTGACACGCTGACGTCCTCAGCCAGCACCAGCAGCACCAGCCAAAAAATACAGTATCTTCAACGCAATCAGCAACACCAGCACTACCATTATATCTACCACCAGCAGCAACCATCATGTCCAGTCGTAGAAAGTCCTCCACCCCCTGCATGGTCCGGGTCATCAGCGACCTGCCTGAAGAGCAAGATGACCCTGAGGAGGTAATGGACATCGTGGACAATGATGTTACAGAAAAAGAACAATCACAATCATCTGAATCTGTAGAAGATCCTCAGAAGGAGAATTCAGAGAAACCAGACCAGCAGAAGTTTCCAAAACCAGTGGAAAACCAGAATCCTGAGCCATTTGAACAAGTGGAGCAGTCGGGTGAAAAAGACTCTGTCATTGAAGATGTAGAAACCGCAAATTTGAAGGACAGGGAAGGGGTTGACTCTGACCCGGTGTCTCAGAAAAAGCAGCCCAGAGGCTATGAGTGCAAATACTGCCCGTTTTCAACGCAGAACCTGAATGACTTTAAAGAGCATGTAGACTCCAGCCACCCTAACGTCATTCTTAATCCGTTGTACCTCTGTGCTGTCTGCAACTTCAACACCAAGAGGTTTGACTCGCTCACAGAGCACAATGAGAGCCAGCACCCAGGCGAGACAAAATTCAAGTTCAAGCGGATAAAAAGGAGCAATCAGACTATCTTAGAGCAGACAATCGAAGGCAAGGACAATTCAGTTGAATGCGAGGTGACAAATGAACAGGGTGAAAGTAACAGAAACTCTATGTTTCCACCTTGCATATCGACCACAATGAAATTCCCCGACAATATCCAGTCGTTCTATCAAGGGAGTGAACTGAAAAGCCAGAGGGATGGCTTGATCCAGAAGAATCAGATCACGGCAGTAAGCATCAACGGAACAGTCATCATCCCTGAACCCACCATCCTCCAAGGGCTCTCCCATGTGACCCCAATGCTGCAGCGTCCGCCCAATTTTAACTCTGTACCAAAAATAGCTGTTCCCTTGAACACCACCAAATATAACCCTTCTTTAGATGACAACTTGACGTTGATCACCTCCTTTAGCAAGTTTCCTTACCCAACACACGCTGAGCTGTCGTGGCTGACGGCTGCCTCCAAGCACCCGGAGGACCAGATCAAAGTCTGGTTCACCACCCAGCGGCTTAAGCAAGGCATCACCTGGTCCCCAGAGGAGGTTGAGGAAGCCAGAAAGAAGATGTTCAATGGCTCCATCCCTCCTGCACATCACACGTTCACCGTCCTTCCTACAAACCCCATCTCTCAACCGTCTGCCAAATCCTCCCTGCAAACCTTTGTCCACACTACAGTCGGGCATGCAAGTTATGTCCGGACGACCGCGTCCAATGGGTTAAGTGTAGTCGCCTCCACAAACTCTCATGGTGATGTTGCAATTGGCTCCAGCCTTGCCCTTAAACGATCCTTGCCAACACACCTGATGACAGTGTTCGGCCCGGAGTCTAAACGCCCAATCATGGCAGTGGCCCCCCATGCTGGCAACTCTAAAGACAGGGGCCTCATGGCGCCTCCACCCCCTCCTCCCCCAAAAGATCGCCTCCTAATGGCTCCGCCTTCTGTTCCTATGGAGATGAAGAGACCTGTAGCAGTTCCTCTGGTCACCGCAGAGATGAAGTGGCCATCCGCAACTGTGCCTTTAATGCCACCGCCATCATCATCGTCATTATCATCTTCATTGTCCAAAGGGAAGATTTTCTCGACATTAGGAAACCCTAAAACAAAGCCAGTGGTGTCGCTGCCCTCCCTGGCCTTTCCAGAGTCTTTAACGAGGCCCCTAATAGTTCCCCCGCCTATCTTTGCCCCGCCATTTAAAAACACCTTACTTTTTCCTATTACTTCGCCCATCACTTCCAAAGAAAAGCACCCGAATACCCATGCTTTGCCAGCTGCTGATCTGAAGCTGCAAAATTCCCCACCACTTAATACCCCGCACATAAGGAGGCCAACCATTATCCAGTCCATTCGCACTCCGGCTAAAGCCCCATCCCAGATTCCAGGGTTTCTCTTCGATAGCAAGAAACTAAAAGAGCAGCAAGGAGTGGAGGTAAAGTCCAGCTACCCCAGAGGAGATAAAGTACTTACTCCTCTGTCAGAGGCCAACGGGACATCTCGCGCGGACGGCAAGTGGTTCCACAACCATGCCTCCCTTGCTCAACACAATGGGACCATAATGTATGGTGGTGAGTCACCAGTATTGCTGAAACCAGACTTTCAGCAAAAATCTTCGGTGCTGACCCAATTCCCCTTGCTGGAGAGGATGAAAGGAAAGACAGCGGAACAGCTAAAGATATTGGAGGAGAATTTTTTGAGGAACAGCTTTCCTACACTCAGTGATGTGGACAATCTGGCGGGTACCACCCGCCTGTCTCACCAGGAAATCGATAGCTGGTTTGTGGAGCGCCGTGCACTACGCGACAACCTGGAACAAGCCCTTCTCAACTCCATGGGCACTAAGAGGATGGGCACCAGTAGCATCGCTGCCATGACCAGGAAACGACTACATCAGCAGCAACACCAAACTCTACAGCTGAATGGGATTCACAAACCAAGCACTGGTGTTGGCCATCTTAAAAGCTCTCTTCCACCCTCGCACACCCTGCCCATCATTGCTCCCTCCATCCCCAACCCAAATTTCTGCTCAGTGCCTCCAGACAGCCGATCCCTGGCGCTCCTCAAGGACGATTTTGCTCAAACGCGGTGGCCTTCCCCTGAGGAGTTCAGCCAACTAGAGGGTCGGACAGGACGTGCCGAACTCGCCCGCTGGTTCCATGACAGCCGGCTGCAGAGCGGCAGCATGGAGCTGACAGAACATTTTCACAACAATGGAGTGAATGGAAGTGACGGGCCACCTGTGTGCTCTCCCAAAAACTCTCCCCCCAGCATCCTCCAGCGCTGTCAGGAAGGCGCCTTAACAAACAACAACAACAACAGCAGTAAGGTGTTGGAGGTTGAGTTGGGCTGGCTAATGGAGCAGCGCGCTAACAGCCTCAGCAGTCAACAGCACGAGGAGCTCCAAGACCGGCTTGCTGGCAGGTACTGTTTTCATAGAATATTTTGAACGTTTTGTATATACATGCATTTTGTTTTACTGTTCACAGAGCCTTTCAGTGGCATTAGTGAAGATGTTTTAGATTTGAGTGGGAAATTAGACTGGTTCCCAAACGTTTTTTAGACCATGGCATCCTTTCAAAGGAAGGACACTGTACGTTAGGCCAAGGTAAACGTTCATGACACATGTATAATAGTTTCATGACAGCTATGTCAAAACCAACCACATATGACTGTAATGTAATGTTAACACATACAAGCTTTAAGCTATAATAGTTTCTTTATATTTGATAATTAAACTAAAAAAACAGTATATTCTGTACTGTACTACTGTAATACTTCAATTATGCCGCTTCTTCTAGGATTTCCAGATGTTATCAGACCAAAATGATCATATTCTGATATTGAGTTATTTCAGGGGGTTTTGACGCTCAAAACAATTTATTCACCGTTTTACAGAGTTGGCTTGACGTAAACACAAGTTAGTGAGCCCAGCGCACTCTTATTCACAGAAAAACGTTTAATGGTTTGGCTCCACAATTCAGTGCTATATAGTTCAGAGTCTTGTCACATGTTCAGCAAATATTTTCTAACAAGGACAATCAAGGTTGTAAGGATTTTATATGGGACATTTGAGGCTGCTGTTGATGTGGAGAGAGAGAACCTGCAGGTGTGACTCCACTGACAGGTGGCGTCTTGTTTCATGCAAACCAGGGAAGAGAGAGACACATCCCACATAAATGATGCATAATACCAAAGTGAATGCAGACAATGACGGACAGCAAAAACCTATCCGTGAAGCTGGACTTACTATGTGGTCAGATTCATGATGTAAATGAATATGATACAGTGGGTTTGAACAACGATGGAACACTTCTCATGAAAAGAGTCCATTTTATTTATACAGTATAGCCCAAAATCACAAAGTTGCAATATTCATTTATACAGTATAGTCTACAATTTCAAAAGGGTTTCTACCCACTGACGTCCACATCCAAAACTAATTTCTGCTTCCTCTCAGCGGGTTTTGTGTTGCTGTTTTCTAGTTGCCGAATTAACATTGTTTTCAGTACATTAACCCGCAAATCTACGGGACTCTATTCAGTCTGCCTTCTCTTCCAGGAGCTTGGGAGATCTTTGGCTAAATAACAGCGCCATTAGGTTGGAAACCAATATCTCCACAATAATTTGGGCAAGAGTTTTATTCTTCCCATGAGTCAGCTCTGGATTTGGAAAGCACCACAGTCTAAACCTGCAATCACGGCACATTGAAATCCTTCTGGTTCCTGTTGGTTTTTATAAACTCTGTGATGTACAATGTACAGACAACTAAGAATTATTGAGACACAAAGGCAGTTGTGGAGTCATTTTTGCAGCTTATATAAAGTAAATGCAGTGAAAATATTCTGAAAGCTACTTGAGAAGAGGGCTGGGATTGGGAGAGTGCAACTCTAATATCTAGTTTCTATTTCTGAAAATGTTCACCCTGACATGAAGTTAGTCTCACTGTGTCTGACACAGTTGAGCTGAGCATGAAGAGAATGTAGTCCTTCAGAATGAAAAGGATTGATTTTTAGTTTTTCCTCATTATAATTAAAGAAAATGTCCCATTTAGGACCTACTTGTGTTTAATCTGATTGTGAGTGTCTCTCAAATAACAAAAAATGATAGATATTTATATAAAATAAATTGTTCCATATCGACGTGTCCATACTGTGTCTTCTGATACAGTATGTCTTGTCATTTCTCAATATGTATAACAAACATTGAACATAAATGTATCTTTAATATGTATGTGAAGACAAACTAAAGAATAATCTGTTTTATATTACATCGTTTAGGTAAATATTATTTAAAAAAATCTTAATCCTTAAGAAATAGCATCAATTCTTGCACATTAAAATCAAATACTGTAAGAGCTGTAAGAAAAAAAGAGCCAAAGATATATGCTCTAGAAACATCAACAGACAAACACACAAACAAACAAACAAAGCTGTAGTGCAGAGCTTGTTTGTGAACACACTTATGTTTACATTGAATTCAGTAAAACATATTGTCTGCATCCTTGAGGTCTAACAAATATGTTTAATGCTTTACCTTATTTCTAAAATATTTGTCAAGATTATTATTATTATATGTGCACATGTTAGAAGAGCAGGAGATATAAAGAAACATGTATTTATTCATGGCGCAAAAAAACTAAACAAAAACAAGCATTTCTTCACGCCACCCATGTTCAAGAACACACTCAAAAACGAAACCCCCGCCTGTATCTGGATCTGATCTGGATCAGTAGTGTTCATATAGGGGTCACGGATCACCAGTATTGATCCAACAGCCAGAAGTTTCTGTCTGTTAACATGTGACCCACTTCAACAGACTGAGGCAGCAGAACGTGGCGGAGTTGAAAAATGGAGGACGGAACGGAGGAGTCATGGGCGGAGCGCGGGGGGTGTTCGGCAGCTGGCTGGAGGACGGACACTCGAGGAGAGGGCGGGAACTGCTCCTGGACAGAGAGAGGAAGATGACAGAGGACACATCTGGGAGGCTGACTGGATAAACGGTGAGAGAGCGGCCATGTTTGTTTGATGTATTCTGTCAGCTGTCCTTGTTTTACAGGTGTGGTTCTGCTTGTTTTGTGTTTTATTTCTGTGCATGATGTGAGACATGTTTATATTTTATGTGGGGCTGTCAAGCGATTAAACTAATTAATCTAATTAATTACAAGCTTTGTGATTAATTAATCTAAATTAATCGCATATATCATTATTTGCTGTGAGAAGCAAACTTTCCATTCACTGGACCAAGTAACGTTTTCTCATCTGTCATGTTAAAGTTAAAAGGGATCTGTGCAGTTTTGTTGTTTACTCTAACAAACATGTTGAATGCATTTTTCCTTCCAAGTTTCTTAAACTTGCCTTGTTTACATCCTTTGATGTATTGTGAGAACTGGATAATGGGCTCCATGATGGCGTAAACCAAAAAGGTTTTCTAGCTTCCTGGTTTGCTTCAGCGTTGTGTGGCGCACTGCACATTAATGTCTCTGCCGCTGGGAAAGTTTTACAAATATAAGATCTCAAAATATATATAGAATATACAGCATAATAATTGACCTTGTTTGAAGTTGGAGGTCTGCTTTCAAAAGATTTACAGATATTGTAAAAACGGTGTTTTTCTAAGCTTTTCTTTCTAAGACCCTCACCCTGCTCCCATTTCATCTGTCCAAATTCTGTCTTTAAGCCCTTCATATTTCTTTATGTAAAACAAATAAAATCCAGCAAGCTGTCGGTCTGTCGTACTAAATATGTGACTGCAGGTTGTCACAGGCACAACGAGTGAAGTGATTTAAGTGAGCGAGGCCCTGATGGTCCCCAGTGTTTTCCCTCCTCTCCCCAGTCTGTTAGTGTTGAAGCCAGCACCTCGATCCCAGGCAACAAACAAAACTACTCCAGCCAGTCACCGTCTGTGTGTGTAGCTGTGTGAGTTTTGGCATTAGCTGCTCAGCAACAAACAGTAACTTCAGGAAGATTTAGGGAGGAAAAAAACCCATTATTGGAGGCCTAAAATAGCAGCAGACCCCCTGGTGTGGTAAAGTTTGATAGATAAAAGGCTCCGCCTGGGGCAAAGTGTGACGACAGTCTGCTGCTTCTTCCCTCTCCTGTCTGTTCTGACAGAAGATTGAAAGTTTTAATGTTTCCACGCTGCTTTTGCTTATCAAAATAGAATCTGTTCAAATGATTTCCTCAAGACAAACAGCCGTAAACAAGGTGGAGACTTCTGACAACGTCACTCTTGAAAGATTGTCACCACTTTTCTTCAAAATCAACACCTGACAGCTAAAATCAATAATCAATATGCATAATTCTGAGTAAGCAACAATAACTGTAGATTTTTTCAATAAAAATCTTTTTGTCAGTAATGTCTGATAATGTTCTTGGGACACTTTCAGTTTAGTTCATTTATAAAATGCTTTATTTGGCAATCTTGTTTGCAAACATTGAACATAAAATCTGTTCATTCACACATAAAAATGAAATAAAAATGTTATGAAATTAAAAATACAAAAGTTTATAAAATACCCACAAGAGTTAAAGATCCATAGCTGATCAGTGTCTAATCCTATGAAATCATGAGTATAGTAAGTAATCGTGTGTTCGCACACTCAAGTTATATTATTATACCTCGAAGCGATCTTACAGTTAACATTGATGACTTGATAAAATGTATTATAATCATTATTTTATTGTGAAAGGTATGAATGGAACGGATCTAGTTTGGCTGCCTTCGTCAAGGTTGAAAGGAGTAATAAAGTTTACCGTCTTGGTTTGCAATACTGAGCTTCCATGTTGTTGTTTTACAATCCTCAGAAATATAGGTGCAACTTTTCAATCATTCAATCAATCAATCAATCAATCAATCAAAAAACTTTATTGTCATTTCGAGATTATACAATGTACAATTCAAATGAAATTTTGTTTGTCCTGGGTTACTGTAAAAGTGACTGAGTAAGAGGTCATAAATATTTAAAAGTGTCGTGGTGCTGATGCATAAATTTGATACGGCATGATGTGAGGCTTTTATTCATGATGCCATAGCTAAGAAAAGTTGACCTTGTGCCGGAAGAAAATTCAGATGCTTTTCCGCCACGTAATATTTAGGTTCGGTGTGAAAGTATTCAACAATTTTGAAAAAAATATAGCCTTCCTTTTGAGTGGGAAAATGTATAAAACCAACCAGTGATTACTCTGATGACACAGAGATACAGAACTCATGATATAATATAATACTGTAATGCAATACAAGTATTATGACTTCTTCTCAAAAAGGAGTGTTTATCTGCTGCTGTTGAAGGTTTTCTTCAGTCTGCTGCAGCTGCTCTCATAAACTCCTCCACTCTCCACCTCTCTGCTCCAACCCACACATCAGACTGAAAAACACAATGTCAGCGTTGGTGTACGTGCATCTTTACAGAATCAGAGAATTCAACTATACAATGTTATGTAGCCAGTTAATGACATTAGCAGCAGGACTGTGAGGCATGTAAAATAAGCGCTTCATGTTACAGGAGATTGAGCTGGCAGAGAGGGAGCGTGGTGAGTAGTTTCGGTAGATCTGATTCAGTTTGTGAGCAGGATGATAAATTAACATGAGCTGCTATCTAAACTCTGGCAGTTTGTGACTGTGGCCACACACTCGTCTGCTCTGCCAGACGCTCAGTTCAGATGCCAGTTATCATCGGAGGCTGAGTTCTGCTCTCCAAATCAGTTTGGCTCACAGATTACCGACTGTGGCAGGTGAATGCTGGAATCCACGGCACAGTGTTGATGGAAAAAACTGCTCCAGTTCAGTCATACGCGAACTCTCTGAAATGTCAGTATGTAGTGATAACTGAAAGAGGGAAATACAATTTTGCTAATGAGAATGAAGCATTTAACAAACATGCTTTCATTAAATTACTAACCATGATGAAACTGAATAATTAGGCTTTACATAGGAGAGTGTCCATATTTTATCATCTAGATCATTAGTCTTCAACAGGGGGTCCGCGACCCCCAGGGGGTCCGTGGAGGTACTGCAGGGAGGGGTCGCAAAATTGTTTGTAGATAAAGCAAGAAAAAAGGAAGAAAAAATGAATACAATTAATTTTATTACAAAATTGTTTTTTGCTTTGCGCATTCACATTCCCTCCTCCGCTGTACTTCGCGAAGGGCGGCGACACACACCAGTCAGAGACAGAGTGGAGGAAAGGAGAGGGGTGAACTAAAATACATTTGCGCCCCGCCTCTTCTATACAATATATACAGTAGGGGGTCCCTGCACCACGCTACACCAGTTTGGGGGTCCTTGGCCTGAAAAACGTTGAAGACCCTAAATCATTGCCTTTCTCTACCTCTTTCAGAGCCTTATTTAAGACCAAACTGCCATTTAGTTTTTTCCTATTGGTCAGTCTCTTTAGTTCATGCTAGTGGGCGACAACCAGTCAGAACAGGCCGATGTGTCCTTCCCATCAACGCCATTTTAAAACAACAGAGAAGCAGTAGTATAAACTTTGTCATTTTGTTTTAAGTTCAGTTATTTCTCCAAGTCCATTTGCAATTAAAGTTGCAAGCAGCGATGAACGGGTCCTCGCACACGTCGTGGGATGCTGCTTGACGTTGCAGTACAATGCAACTGCTGGGGTGGTGATGTCAACACATTTTAGCACTGTTAATACGTGTTGCAAGTTTTGTTTTGTTTTCAGGCATACCTAGACCCTAAAAAATACTTCCTGTATGTTGCGTCTCCACTGTAACAGCGTTCCATGAAAAATGTATATATGCATATATATTATATATGCATATATATATATAATATATATATATATATATATATATATATATATATATATATATATATATACAAATGGCCTGGCTTCATTCTGAATTTATTTCTCTTTTTTTTTTCTGAGTAGAATTTCAATATTTTTCACTTGGGAACGGATGAAAATAGTTTCAAGTAACCTTTTTTTTTTGTTCTTAATTCAACTATTTTGAGATCCCTCCTCTTCATTTCTTTCTTTCTGGTGCCTTCAGTCTGCTTGGCGCTCGTCTCTCCTGGACCAGACTCTCAAGTTGTGTTTGTTTTAAGCCCATCCGGTGCCAGACGGGTGGGGTTTGTCACACTAGATGCCAGTAACTGAGGACACTGAAGTGACAATCAGGCTCACTTGATTTCAGTGATGCGGCTCTGATGTTGTGGAGCCCCTCCCCTCTGGTACACCCTGGAGAATAAATCAAACGTCTTGTATTCTTCTGAGCTGCTATTCAGCTCAGATTCCTGCTTCAGAGGTGAAAGCAAATGTGAGATATTGAATAGGACTTTGTTTTGTATAGATATGATTAAATGAAAGGCAGAAATGTTTTTGGTATGTATGTTTGTGTGCGTGTATGCATGGGCTGGAACAGATCACCACGGTAACCTCGTCTTTTGCCACAACCTCAGAAAACGACTCTTTCACAAAACTCCTTTCAGCTCTGCATTTCTGTTTGTATTTCTCCAAACGGCATGTGCTTTGGATGTTCAAGGCGCACATCTCTGCACCACAAAATAACATGAATGTGTGTGTATTACATTCTTTATTGTATTTAACTGGCCATCTACACTCTGCCCTCCAACACAGTTCTCCCCTGCTCACACACACATGCTGTAGAACTGCAGACATTTCTTTATTCATAAAAGTCACATTACAGGTTAAATACAACTCATGTGGAGTAAGTCAGGCTACGTTTAGGGGTTAAACGTGTTTTTGGAAGGCTGACAAAGAAATAGAACATATTGTTCAATAATAAAAGAATAGCCATACACTGCATATATCTTAAGCACATGTGCAAGAAATGTGTTACATTTAAATATCTAGTGAAAGCAGAGTGAGGAAAAGAAGTATGAAATCTAAATATTGATAAACAAGGGAAGTTTAAAGCAGTCTCCGATCATAAGGAAATGATCATCTCATATTCTGCTCTCATACCTGGAAGTTAAGGCTGTAAAAACTTCCTTATGAAAAAAGTTATTCAACCATTAAGCAAAACGTTCAAAATGAAATTTACATCCCACTGATATGATTCTGTATTAATCATAACGTTGTGCTTTTGGGGAGCAGACCAAGGTAAATGGTAGATAAAAGAGACGAACATGTCCATTGAGAATATTAAAAATAGAAATTAATTACCAAGAGTTGGCTGCAGAAAAATGTCCATGAATTACAAAAGAGGAAGAGGTGAGAGGGCATATTCAGTGACTGGAGCAAATAAATCATAAAATAACCAGTGTGTAAAAAGAAGGATGAATAAAGGTACATTTAAGTTTCTTTTACTTACTTATATCGTTTTTTCTTCTTCCTGAAATGGACCGATTTTGAAGTTTTTGTAGACGAGCAGATTAATTTTCTTCTTACTTTCTGTTACATTAAGGATGCGATTGTCTTGTCTACATACACTTAGAAGATGTAAGTGTGAGCTGAAAGATTAAAACATTTAGTGTCTCAATGACTCCGTTTACATCAACAGTAATATTCCAGTATTAACCCGACTAGGACAATATTGCGAATGTGATATGTGTCATGTAAACTGCATATTCTGTCGATTTACTTAAAGAAAATACACTGATTTACAGACGACTCTTTCCAAACGAATATATTCCTCCTAGCTTTAAGTGTACTTTTTGTTTTGGTCTACGCATTTATGTGGGGTCAGAGGTCACAGCAGTAAGATGATACTAATAAAGAGTGATGGCATCAACCAGATTACATTAAGGAGCTGTAACGATTGATGGAGCAAAACAAATTCCTGCTGCGCAAATTGATGTGTGTGTGCGTGTGCGTGTGCGTGCGTGCGTGCGTGTGTGTGTGCTATCTATTGTCCTGTCTCACTAATCACAGCAGCTCAGGGCTTCATTTAATCAGCAGAGCGGCGCAGCGTCCCATAATAACCTATCAACAGTTGTAGTTTATAGATGAAGGCTTAATTGCCAAAATGCTGCAGTGCTTCTCCCTCCCTGTCATCATTATATTGCAAAACATAAAGCCAGAAGACACTGAAAGTTACCTTAAAATAATATTTGATTTGCAGAGAGAAAGATCAATAGTAGAGAGTAGCAGGAGCCTCAGCATCTACATGTAATGCTTCTGTATGAATACACACATAGGTCATGACACAGGTCTTTATAGTTAGTCAGTGCAGTAGTTCATGGGGAAAATAGCCCATGTTACAAATCTAAAACATAATGCTACAGCATAAGGCAAAGAAAAATGGACCTGCAACAAACACTGAACACTTGTTCTTGTACATGGACACAGTTTGTTCCAAAAGTCATTGAAACTTGTAAATGTGTTTAATTTCCACATTCTGACTGGAACTGGTGTCCTAACATTAACACATTAAACCTTCTTTGTTGGTATTTTTCCTGTTAACATTAACTTTTGTTATTGGCTGATCCTAAGCACATAACCCTGTCACTTTCCAACTTTCCATTAACAATAAGGCCACTGGGACATTTAGTTTGACCATTTTAATCATTGAGTTTTAAATGTAAGCCAAGGTTAGTTAAGCAGAGGCATGTTTTCCAGTGTTACCTCTGATCACATGTAGGTGTAATTGTGCTGACTGAGGTTTCCTGGCACTCTGAACCAGGTTTACTTTAGGCTCTGAAGGCAACACTGTCCACACAAACACTCTTTGAACTCCTTGACCAAGTGAATGTTTTTCGGTTTCTAAAGTGGAATTTGAGTCATTTGAAGGTTGTGAAATATTTGGGACTTCATGCAGTCAGTGAGCTTTACACCTGACCAGGTTTCTACAAAAGTCTGGACCTCTAACATAACATTCAAATGTTTTTTTGTTTACGTTCCCATGGGATCTCGAAAAGTGTAGAAGAATCTTCACAAATCTTGTTGCATTTCGTGGCTGTGAACCTCCACCCTCCTGCATGTTCTGCTGCCTGTGTACAGTACGTGAAGGTAATAAACACACCTTCTGTCGGCCATATTGCACCGTCAGCTGTTGTGTAACAGCATCTGATTGAACAGCTGTTGTCAGCTCATCCAGCTGAACAGAAATGGTTAATGTTTTCTCTTTAACTAGGAGCTGATGAATTCATCACTGTTTCAAAAATATTATCAAAGAGTTCGAAATAATGTCTCGGGGATCTTAAACAAAAACACACGGCGTTCTTTAACGTCTGGAGAGAGGCTTTCATTTTGAATGTGACTGCAGATAAAGTGAAGGTTCGTTGTTCAGATGTGGTGACGTCAGAACGTGTGCGGTTAAGGACTTTGACAGCGTGGGAAGATTAGAAAAAGACTAAATAAATAGCAGGAATTCACCCACAGAGGAATCAAGGCAGCATGTGAGAGTAAAGATGTTCGTTATTGAACTTTCACCAAAACATAGTGATAATGTATGATGCATGTGCATTTCCTGTGTATTGAATAGATTAGAGACATTACTTCAGCACAAGTCTTTATTTGATAAATGCACGTACATGTTCTCTTTGCACTGCCTGAACGTGCAGCAGCTTTGCGTTCTGCTTTTGTACAGAGTTCAGAAAACACTTCCTGCTTTATTTTAAACCTGCATTAAATAAACTTATTACCCGGAGGAGCTGTTTGTGGACCGGACTTTAAATGGACTTTACCAAGTCGTTGTGAAAATATGTTTCTATTGAAATGATCAGATGAAGATGAAGATGAGAAATGACCTCGTCATTTGCTTATTTTCCTCACAGCGGTTTGCCTTTCGAGTGCACTGATTCGCTTAAACTGAACAGCCAATCGGAGAGTCTCTCATGTCTGTGCAGTGGCTTTTTCTCTGAAAACAACGCTATGAGAGCAGCTAGAGTGAACCAGAAGAGTAAAGTTGTCCACACCAAGAACAATAACTATAAAGATAATTACAAATCTATCGTTTTTACAATTCACTCGAACTCAAATGTATGGAGGAGTCCACACCACAACTATAACGCAGACGACAGTGGAGAACAATATCGTTGGGATCACTTTCAGAGTGATAGAAACAGCCGATCCAAATCCATGTGAAGGTAAAGTGTACTTACTGAGATCAACAGCATCTCTCCTCTCTCCTCCCATCCGTGGTGCTGTGTGTCTTTCACAGCTGTTTCTGCACAGCCGTGGCTACTTTTTAACTGTGTTCTTATTGATATTATTTATATCGTTATCTTAATTCTTCCCTCTGCGCAACATACAGCAGTAACAGGTCATAAGTATCCATTTAGGGGCCCCGACACAGCTGGAGCGTTCAGCGTGAGTCTGGCGCTGCTGTTTACAGAATGTGTTCCTTCATCAGCGTGTGAGCTCACATCGTTATATTTATATTTATTGTTATAGTTATGCTTCTTGGTGTGGACGACCTTTAAAGCTCTGTAAAGCTGAGAGGAGGCTGCAGATTCAGCAACACATAAGAATACAGGGAGGCTTCTTACTGCTATATGTGTATATAATTGAGGCACCTAAAGCCACTATTTGAAAATGTGTGTTTTTCTTTGTGTGTGTGTGTGTGTGTGTGTGTTACCATCCATTGTCCTGTTTCTGTAATCACAGTGACTGCCTCGTTTAATCACTCCCACACAAAACACAACTTTAGCACAGTTCCCTCTTACATGGATTAGGAGAGAGAGCGCCGGCCGGTCAGGTCCGCCGTCAATGAAAAAAAGCGTTATTTCACAATGTGTCCCAGTTCCCAGCAGCACCAGGCGACCGGGAACACCGGCTCCTGGCACAACAATTGCTTTTTAATCCCCCACTCTTTTGTGGTTTTTTTTTGGAGGGAATGGTCTGAGTTGTTGTGAGACTGACATTTCTCTTGCACTGAGAAACGTTTGATCATTTGTTCCTCTCTCTCTTCTCTCTTCTCTTCTCATGTCCATCTCAGGTGCAAATAGGATTTGCCGCCATCGCCGCCGCCGCTGCTGCTGGAAACAAATAAAACGAGGTGGACGGAGAATGGAGCAACAAAAAGAAGATTTTTTTTTTTTTTAATTATCAGATATCTTTTCTTTTTTTTTTTTTACCAATTTGTATCTCTTGATTGTCGCATCGCAGATCACGCACAACATCCTCCTCCTGGAAGTAATCTGCGTCCACCTGTGTGACCCGTACACAGAGCTGCTGTCACACAATAAAAGCATGAGTTAAAGTAAGGGGGGGGGGGGCAGATTTTGTCTAGGCGAGGCATAAACATGCTCCCAAATTGAAATCAGAAGAGTGCAAGGAGAAATTTAGGGTCACGGTGTGTGAAGATAATTGAAACCGCCCTCCCTTACGGTGAAAGTCATATTTGTGATTTCTTTTCATTTCTCACAGTAATGTGGGTTTTACAATAGTATTACAATACAGGAGCTAATCTTCTAGTATCATCTCGTATATGCAGAGACGAGGAGCTCATGTTCAGAATGTAGTAAACAACAGGTGGAATATGGTTCTTTAAATCCCCTACACACCCTACCAGCCAATCACAGTGGTAGTTTATGAATAAAGATACAAAACCTGAAAAGGGGCAGATAATCAGTGGAGACGGAAACAAAGTGATTTGCAGCCAAAC
This sequence comes from Cottoperca gobio, assembly GCF_900634415.1. Lineage (NCBI taxonomy): Eukaryota > Metazoa > Chordata > Actinopteri > Perciformes > Bovichtidae > Cottoperca > Cottoperca gobio. The sequence goes on from NC_041365.1 coordinate 17,853,340, forward strand.
TGGAAAAATGTAAACAAGTTTTCAAAAGTTCCTTCTTGACTTTGGAGAAAACAATCCCCATCGCCCAACTTTTTCCAGAGCTTTCGGCCCTATCACACGAGCTTCATCAGCACATTTAACTTTTTAAAAGTTATTTTTTAGTAAAACTAAAATGGATGAAGAGCTTCTGTCAGATCAAGCAATGACAAAGTAGAGCAAACTCCACTTATGAAGTCCATGTGATACAGCTGGAATCTTTTTTCAATATTACATTTCAACATTTGGATAACTTTCAAAAATGTTGGTAAAACCTTTTTATTTTCAAGAAGTTATTTCTTGATTATGTTTTTGAGGGGATAAAAGCTCCTTTAATCCTATTCCATGTTGCATTGTGGGACGATTGTGTCCTTGAATCCTTTTTTAACAATGGGAATACAGGAAATAGTAAAAATTAGTATTTTCTATGAAACTGCAACAACGTGCTGGTTAGTTTTCAGTATAGGGTCAGGCTGTATGAACGATTAATATAATTGCTTCCTCAACTTTAAGACATGTTTATAAAGAGAAAGTGAACAGCTGCTAATCTTGTCTTTGCTGACCTCATTGATGCTGGGGGCAAGTTACTTTTAAACCTTCTCTTTAAAATAATAAAAGGCTTCGTTAAATCTTCAGATATGTTGATCTCCCAAAATCGTACACCCTCCCTTTAAAAGGAGGCTTGATTAGTATCTTGAAGTGCGTTTCCACCTGTTCTTTCACTACTTTTCATTTTGTGAATGAAAAAACGCTAGAAATTCAAGGAAAAAAAAAAAAAGCAAATGAAAACAGATTGGGTGAATAAATGATGACGTACATGAAGTGAAGAGCTGAAAACATGACATGAGACTTTAATCTTCCTCAAATGAATTAATCAAACTCACAGAAAAGTCATATTTCCACCATGTTCTCCACATGGTTTTCCATCATCTGAACTTTGACTGACGTTTAACCATCTCGTTGAGTCTTCTTCTTCTGCACTGGTTTAATGGCACCGACCAGCTTTTATCTCCATCATCAACCAATGAACTCATATTCTCACAACAGTAGTGAATTCCTTTAAAATTTGCACTAAATTGAAAACTTCCTGAGCTTACCCGTTCAGAAGAGGTTTGATTTGTATGTATCTACATAACTTCCCTTTAAAGGAAGGGTTTGTTTTTGATAAAGAAGATTTGCTGCTCAACATCACAAACTTTCCCTTTAAAAGATCCAACATTTCCTTAAGTGGAGAGTTTGATTATCAAAGAGATTTGCAGCTTTCCAAAAGCTTGGTTTGGTTTTGTTAACATCCTGAATCTTAATGGTCTGTGTCTCTGAACATTTCTTTTAAAGAAACTTCTCCTTAAAGTCTCTCTAAGGGAAGCAGCGTGCGTCTCGCGAGAGGGGCATTAGCAGGTTGTGAACTCTGGACTGGACGGATGTTTGCGTCTGAGGTGATGTTGTACGTGACCTGTGGTTGCCGTGGAGACAGGAGGAGGGTGAACCGGAGCACTGAATGTGTGCCTGCAGCAGCAGTCTGACTGTACACTGACTGACAGACAGGGTGGATTTAAAACAAACAAACAAACAAGAAAAAAACAACAACAAACAAAAACGCCGAGTGCCAAAGCTGGGATCTGCTGCATTCTCACTACACTTTTGAAAAAAAAAGGGTTCTTCTTCTTGTATATAGGATATATATGTTTGTTTGTTTTGTTTTTTTCCTGTATTGTTACAGATTTGTAAAATTTTGCGGACATTTTTTTGTTACATTTTGTAAAATGGGAGCAACTCGTCCCCCCCCCCCCCCCCCCCGAAACCCTCCTCGTTCTTTTTTTTTTTTAATCCCCCTCAATTGGTTTCTCTCGTCTCTTATTTTTCTTTGTTTTTTCTTTTATTTGTTGATGGAAAAAAATGGTGCCATTAGTGGTATGCGTGTGTGTGCAACGTTTTTTCTTTCTTTCTCCGTCTCTCTGTCTCTTTTTGTACTGAACCACAGTGGAACCACTACAAAAAAAAAAAAAAGACGGACCAGTTGGCAATACTTCAGTCGCTTCTCCTTCATCTCACCGGCACTGGACTTCCGCCCGCCACTTCCCCGCTGAGAGGAGAGGGGAGGTGGGAGAAGGACGAGGAGGAGGAGGAGGAGGAGGAGGAGGAGGAGGAGGAGGAGGAGGAGGAAGAGGGGGGGACTTCGCTTCACATCAAATCAGATTTAAAAAACAAAACACAAAAAAAGCACCTTTGGACCTTTTTTCTTTTCTTTTTTTTTTTACTGTGCAGAAGTGAAGTCAAGTGCTATTATTATATTATTATTATTATTATTATTATTATTATTATTATTATTATTATTATTATTATTATTATTGTAGCCACTCTGTCTGGAACCCTTTTTTGAAGAAAATGCAAAGAAAAAAAAATCACACAGAAAAAAAAAGAAACTTAAGCCAATCTGCACTTCTTGTTCCGACGAACATGCTTGTATGACCAAGTGACTGTCGTGGATCTCTGTTTAAAACCCATAAGGAACAAACTACATGAAAACAACATAATAAGTAACGGTAACGCTCACACAACACACTCAACAGTAGAAAAAACCCACAATCCAGAATCATGCTGCCTGAATCATACTTTAATTTCTCTTTCTCGCTCTTTTACTTCCTCTCTTACTTTTCACTCTTTCTTTGTCTCTTTCCTCTGTTCCCTTCATCGTTGATTGTTTCTCTCCCTCCCTCTCTCCTTCTCTCTCTTTGTCGTCGTACCTGCACACCATCATACACTGTAATAAACAAAAAAGAAAAAAAAAAAAGATAAATAGCCTTTTATTCAATACATAACTACATGTTGGCTTGGTAGGCTTAGTTGAAACTAGTTCCATTCCGACAGAAAAGAATAATAGTAAAAACAAAATATGAGCTTCTTTATGTATTGCTTCTGCCGCTGTAGTGTCCTGGTCAGATTTAAAGATGATAAGACTACATATATCTGAAATACTGTATTTACAAATGCATACTAGGGCTGGCCTCAACAAACCCCCACCGCAACAACAGGGGTGGGTCTTCAACTCCGTCCACGGGGGGGGGGGGGGGGGGGGGCTGATGGGTAGCAGTCGGAGGTTTCTGTACTGCTGGTTTGAATTAAAATGCTTGTTTCTCCGCTTAAAGTCTTCATAGTTTTTTTAAACTCGTAGCGTTCAGCATCACTGAAGCTCTCGGCTCTGCACTGCTGCACGTCTTTCCGTAAAAACCCTAAAAAGAAAGCAGCGTGTAAAGAGAGGCTCCTGGTGGACGCACAGCCTTAGAAAGCTTCCAAGAGACTTTTATTTTTGCAAGTGTATAGTTTCAATTGCATATTTTTCTGATGAATGATTGAATGTATTTGCTTTGCTGAGTTAGGTAACTGCTGTGGGTTTACTGTCTGAATGTTTGAAGAGGGAAGAGGCGAGCACATTAATAGCAAACTGTTTGGTCTTCCTGTAGGAGTGTAAGCTACTCTACAGAAGGGGGGATGCTTATGAGACAGGAGTCAAAATATGTCAAATGTGTGACGTTACTGTCCTGTTAGCAACCGCGCTAACTCTCTGGAGAACTGTTAGCTAGCGTGATAGCGGTTAGCAAAGCTCCAGATGTTTTGTAAGGACGGGCAGATGAACTTTCTGGTGCGAATGTCTCGTCGGTTTTTGAGAAACAAAACTTCTGGATTTATTCACAGTACAACAAAGCTCCATGTTTGAACTCTCCTGCCTCAGGTTTTGTTGCTCCCGGCACCATTTTGGAGACAATGCAGTCTTGACTAGTGTGCACAAGTCCTTCCTTTATTTCATTTAAAGTTTGCTCATGTTGAAATGTATCTGTTGTGTGCGCCTGGTCTCCCAAAAGAAATACTTTCAGTGATCAGATCCCATTTAGAAACCTGACAGGATCTGTTTTCATAACTGGAGGATGACATTGAGTCTGAAAATATAAATGGAGGCAATGCAGACTCCCCAATATGTGTACTTACTGTACTACGTCCTTGACTTCTACCCAAGTGTAACTACAGGGCCAACTGTGTGACAAACTGCAGCGCTGTGTGGACAAAATGTTTGTCGTCTGATCCATCCTCAGTTGTCAAATCAACTTCAGGAGTCTTTATCCGTCCTCAGCCTGCAGCGGTCTTCAGTTTTGACATCGCAATTTGACACTAAGATTTGAAATATAAGTCACATAAGAAGCTTAAAGACAGGTTTTCAAGGCTCGAGTCCATCAAGACATGAATACTGCAAAAGACTTTCAGATATTTCGATCACGCTGTGAAAGGTTGATTCAACCAAAACTCATTTGGGCTTAAACACAACGTTTCTGAAGATGCAAAACCACAGGCTGTAGGCCCTGACGGGGTACATGTAAGCTGAACTCAAGATGCAAACATCCCACACAGAAAGACGTCTTGGTATTTTGTGGCTCAACCGCTTAAAAAGGTCTCAAACATTAACAATAGGACAAAAGAGAAAAAGTCCTGAGGCCTGAATTTGGATTTGTTTTCATTTAGAAGTATTTAATTAAGGTTAAAGGTTTTCAGAGCTCTCTGATGTCAGACATGTTTCTCTTGAGATTGGATTGTACTTTTCTACACACCAACAACTTCTTCTGCAGTTTACTCTCAAATAAAGGTCCCGTCAGGGCCACTACACATTAACAGATCAAACTCCACTCCTATTTGCGAGCTTGGAGGACAGTTTCTAATTCCTTTTTTTTTTTTTTTTGGGAAACCAGCTGCACTAAATGTCTTTCTAAGGGGAGTTGAGGCCAGCCCTGCTTCATAACTGAGGTTCTGCTTCTACTACTGCTACTATCAAACAACCAGCCCTGGGCACGAAAACAGGCCTGAACACTGATTCAAATCTTCCCTTCAGAACTCGAGGTGCGTTTGATACTTCATATACCAGCATTTTTGAAAGTCAGACCCCAAAGTGGAGCACCGGCTTGATTTCGTTTCCGTGACAAAGACGCTTTGTTCATGAGCTTGTGGCCCAAAGTCAGGTCACAAATCTCCTCAGTTTGGAAAACAGGTTTTGAGCGCCTTTCTAGTTGTATGACTTCTAATGACACAAATAGCCATCGATATTTGTTTTTATGTCGATTTGAAAAGTATTCAAGCTCTGTTTCTGTTGCCCGGGACAGCAAAACAACCTGTTGATGTCTGCTGTATTTCAATAAAACACAGCCTTTTTCAAAGGGTAGACTTCTTCACTCTGTGTGTTTCTGTGTGTGTCATCTGGTCCACCTGCACCTAAACCCAATTCACCCATTTAAGTTATTTGTATATTACAGTTTGCTGTTTTAAACCAGCATTAGATTTGCACTACACCTGTGTAGCTCCCCACTTTAACACCCACAATTTCTATTCTCTTTTGTTCCCCTGACAAACTTCTTCTAATGTTGGACACAAGATGGAAATAAAAACTTCCTGCAAGCTCTGTTTGCTGATCAAATCAGTGAGGCGTCTGTCTTTAGGGAATTCGCTCTCTGCGTTTTTGAAACAAATGTTTGAAACCAACTCCAATCTTACTTTCCAATTTAATTGCCACTCTCTGCCGAACTGATATCTGAGCCATTTAATCAACTAGTCGACGTAATCAACAATTCTGACAATCAGAAAATTGTTTAAATCTGAAGGCAGCTGAAGAACACGAGCAGGTGCAGGACACGTTGTGTGTTCGTGTAGTTAAATGAGATAAGGAGGGGACCGTTGCAGGAAAGGAAAAGGAAAGTTGCATTGTCAATTCCCTCTAAACGTCTTTTGTCCTGGATTACGTTTGTTATTAAGGAATCTAAAACGAGTAGTATTCCCCGCGTGGGGAGGAGGTGGGGGGGGTCCAACAGAAGATGCTGCTTGTGTTCCGTATGAAACCAAAAGTCAACACTGACTTTTTAAAATGTATGTCCGTAACTTCAATTACGTAAAGGCCCTGTCGCACATATCCGTATGACAGAAACGTATGGTGTATACGAAATATCGGCAATACGGTTGATATAAATTAAGGGTAAGTTGTGATCGTTTGAAGGACGCAGACAGTTACGGCCGAACACGCCAGACATAAGGCCCTGTCACACAGCTCCGTATGGCAGAAACATGCCGGCGTATATGAAAAGTAGCTCCAAATGTGTCAGAGTCCAAATACGTCCAACTTTTCCACAGCGGTGTTGTAGCTGACGTATACATAACGAATACATAACTAATTATTATACGTATGTCAAACCTATTGATAGCGTATCACTTACCTATTTAAAACATATCAGAGCATCTGGCCAACGGAGCTGGAAAAGTGCCATTTGGTTCACGTCATGCTGATTCTGGAGAGCGGCTAACATGCTGAACGCTAGCTGTACTGTAGAAACACGTTTAATAAGTTACTCCGTCGTCAGGCATAAGTTTAACATAGGGTAGGAATAGGTTATCCACTCGTTATCAATAAGTTGGCTGTAGGGTTCACCGTCAGCCGACGTAGCCTATATCTAACGTACCTCTAACTTAGTCACGTAGGTATTCACGTACTATATTTACGTAGGTAAGTATTCACGTACTGTATTTACGTAGGTAAATATTCACGTACGTATTCCGTATTCACGTATGTCTAACGTAACGTAACGTCTGCATATCTTATGAAGCACATGTCGGGTATGTCCGGTAATTTTGAACATGCTCAAAACATCAGTGTTCAACAACGCACCCCAGCGTAACACAGCGTGCTCTTAACGAATACTACTTATACCTTACCTTATATCAACGTACACCAGCGTGTTGCCGATATTTTGTATACGCCATGTTTTTGTAAAAGTTATGCATTCGTTGGGTATTCGTCTGATACGTTTTGTATAAGTAAGTGATACTCTATCAATAGGTTAGACATGCGTATCTGGATATGTTCACTTTTCCGATCCGATGAAAAGTTGGACGTATTTGGACTCTGACAAATTTTCGTATGCGCCGGCATATGTTTCTGTCATACGGAGATGTGTGACAGGGCCTTTACAAACATACTTATTTCAAGCCAAACTATTTATTTCTAAACCTAACCAAGTAGTTTTGTTGCAATTTAGTTTTATTTTAATTTGCAACATTAACCACATCTTGACTGCGACGGTAACCCGGGAGAAAATAATTGTTGCCCTTAACGTAATTGAGAAGGAAGTTTAATTGTATGAGAACATTTAGTAGGAGACGAGAAAGCCTCATTGAGAAATTTAGAGGGAAGCTCTGAAATATCACAATTTCTGGTGCCACTGTTATGTTTCTGTATAAATTTATATTTTACTGTATATTAAGGTTACGGGAATAAATAATGTGTTTATTCGCACGTAACAATTTCCAATAATTTAGTCCAATAAACACATTGCTGTCTATTCCTGTCTTGGCTCTCCATGAGCAGGGGCACACTGAAATGTTGTCCCAGACTAAATATTCTCCGTATGAATTCAAATGTAATGTTATTGATCATGTATGTGTGTGCACATGTAAAGTACCCTCCCACCCCCAGATACTGGATACAACACTATAATGTAATTACTTATGAAAGATTTCATAGGCTGTATCAAAATATGTAGACGGGAGATAATAGTATTCTTTCATCGCCATCATGACACCAAACATTACATTTCTCCCTTTTGGTTTCTGTTTTTTTTTTTTCTCAAAATAGAAACCAAACAAGTGCTTTACAGAGCAGATATGTAGCTCTTGTATTTCAGTTGGACTCAATATTTTTTCAGTTTGATCGGAAACAAAAACGAAAGGTGTGAAACCTCCCCCGGAAGAAAGCAGGCTGTCTCTCTCCGGATCGAGCTGAACCACGCTTCACTCCGTGTGTGGTGAGATACAATTATTTTTGGATGGTTCAGAATTTTGTACCAATTACAGGAAGTTCTGTCTGGTTGTCGTCAGAACCCAAGGAGGAGACCAAATGTTTAACTGACAGTTTGTCCAACTACATTATAAATAGTCAATTTGAAAGAAATCTGATAAAAATTCAGACACTTTTCAATCTTTTTCCAAGAGGATCCAAGAGGACGGGAGAGCCCATCTACAGACCAATCACTGCCAGGTATCGGGAGACGCAGCTCGCGTGAGGCTGTTCTCAATCACTGCTCATACTTATACCTTTCAAAAGGTTATTCAACAATTCAAATATAACTCAAGGTTGCCTGTCAGTTGTAAGTCAGGTGTAGTTGTGTGTGCTGGAAACCCGTTGACATCAGAGTCTTTGTTGAATCTGTATCACGCTTCATTTTAATTGCTGCTGTATGAGAAATGCCATCTGAGGGGCGACTGGTAAAAGACGCAGCACCAAAACATTACAATTCAGCAGCTCATTTTGCCATTTTTAAGTTTGATTCAGCGATATATTCTGAGCCAGTTAGCATGAAACTTGTTGGCTGAACGTTATGAGAAAAATATTTGTGCGGGAATCCTCATTATAAGTGCTAGATTGGCGGGAATCGATGTATGTATGCATGCGTAATACCCGGACATACATTCAGAGGTGTTGCTGACGGCGGGAAGTAGGTATGTCATGTAGAGCTCTACGGGTCTGTTTGCATATTTTCAATATGAAAGCAAAACCAAATGGATCAAATGTATAAAAAGTAACAACCTTTATGTGTAAAAAGGCCTTTAAACTGTCAGATGACTAGTGGGTACTGATGACGTGTCCACGCAGAGCAGATGAGCTTCCTTCTTTAGAAACACAAAGAATATAATATACAAAATACAAAAAATGAAACCCTGGTTTGGACTAAAGTTTGTCAATGTGTAAACATAAGAAACCTGCTTCCTTCTGCTCTCCATCCACAACACAACAGATCCGGTGAGGTGAGGTGAACGTTCTGAGCTTCGTATGAATTCTAAACACCACTTCAGTGACAACAAAGAGGGCGATGCTGGAGACGAGAGCGGAGAAACTCTTTCTTAAGTTAGAAAAACTTGTGCGGCCATGAAACTGTTGACGCCTGCTGCAACTGTAAAAGATGAGGGAGATGTTTCCAGCCTGTTTAACATTTCCTACCCTGGTTATTCCAGGCACGCTGTAATATCTGGTCGGTTCTCTCAAAGGATATCACGGTGCTGGTGTTAATTTAAGATAAGCTCTGCCTTTGGAATCACAATGAGAATGAAGGGGGCTGTACGAAAAGAATTAAAAAAGAAATAAGAATAAAGGTGAGGAATCACATTTCGGGCTGATAGCAGCACAGAGCGGATTGAAAGCTGTCGTATCCTCAGAGTGCTCGGTGTGTTTAAGTGTGTAGTTCTTCTAGTGATGTGTGCAGTGTGTCTAAATATTCATGTTGTGTGTTGAGTGTTGGGGTGTGAGCTTGTGTCTCAGCAGATAAACCGACCTGCGAAAGATGAATTTTTCTACAGAATTTTTTTTGTGTGTATGTTTGAGCCCCATGGGAAATCAGGTAAATATGAGTTCTCTACTTGAAACACTGTTTCCTTCACATTCCTAGTGGTAAATACAGCTTGGCAATTCAAGCCATGATAAAAATGTGTATTGCCTCATGTAAAGAAAGTTGTATTTATTACACATTATATTTATTTAATATGCGATAATAATGATTAAATAAGCATTTGTTCTCACAAGGGATTTTGCCCTCATAGAGCTTAACAACTATCTTTATTATTATGTGTTTTCATTTGTTTTTGACATTGTGAGAATGAAGGTAGTTGTACATGTGTACAAAGTCGATATGAAGACACAAACAGATGTAGATGTGTTCTAGTTCCCACAAACTGAACACATTAATGTTGTTTTTTAAGTGTCCGTAACTTCCAAATAGTTTTCTTGTATTTTTCCAATAACTTTCCAGGAAACCCTGAAGGAAGATGGTAGAAACCTCTGCTGTTCCACTTTCAAGTTTTGAAATCTTTGATTTGAAGTATGTTTCCATTGACACAGTTGGTGTGTTATTGGAGTAACTGGTTGAAGCCACAATGAATAGGATTTTCCTGAAAGAAACCTAAAATGATCCCTCTCCATCATCACTTATGACCCAGCAGTGTGTGGTGCTGTCACCCTGCAGCCCTCTTTTATTTTCATTTTGCTGTTCGGGACCTTTCTAAGCGTCAACCTCTATAAAAAAAAAAAATTGCGACCGGGTGCAAGAAGAGGAAGGTACAAAAATGCAGCCAAAGTGCAAAAAAAAACCACATTTCTTCTGTGAAGTAGAAACTTTATGCACAATATGTAATAAATAAGGGCTTTTGTGAGTAAGTTGTCTTTAGAAAAAACGTTTTTTTAAATATGGTTGGTGTATACAACTGTGTCCCGTGTCATGCCGCACAATGAGCTGAATCTTTACACCTGCAACACACAGGCATAGTGAGCTGCTGGACTCCCTGCTTAACTCCCCCACTGCCTGGGGAATGTGGCCCTGGGACTGTGAGCGAGGCCTCCCCCCCTCCTCTGAGGCTTTTCAGCAGCAGACTGCGGTTGTACTCTGCAGCTCCCAGGTGTGAGCGAGTGTAACTGTGTGAATGTGAATCAGGATGTTGTTACGAAATACCGCACACACTCAGAAAAGCTTCCCGGCATGAATAAGAACTAAAGAGGGAAAAAAAAAAATCATCGGTGAGCGTCTCATGAGAAATACCCGACTAGATTTCCTTGTCAAACTCCAGGGATTGGAAACCTGCTTCTTTATGCTGCTGTATCTTCTTAAAATGTTCAACACACACCCCACTGTGTAAGGATGTACAGTAAGTCCTGAAACCCTGCTACTCCACTTTAAATCAGTTCACACATCAGCGGTCACATCACCAAATAGAAGCGACTCACTGGGCTGCATCTGCTGCTGAATTGAGTAAACACTATTACATAACAGGTCTGTGTCTTAATTGGCCGGTGAAACAACAGCCGCCATTTTCTTTGCATGTCAGACACACTCAGGATGTCGGCTGGAGATGGACAGATATTCTCAGAAAGCCTTATGCAACTTGTCATTGTGTAATTCCCTCTCTTCACGCCGCCGCTGGTCGGCCTGTAATTGGATGTTGGTTTTCTTCAGAGTTGTTGCATCACCTCTGCTTGTGCAGAGCAGCGAGTCATCCCCTCATAATCCAAATGCATATTCTTTTTACAGAGCCTGAACAAAGGCCTCATGAGATATCTTACTGCTGGAATAATTTGGCAGTAAAATCCCACTGCTACATTGTGAAGAAACTAAACATGGAAGTTATTGCCACAGAGAAGTCTGCAGGTAGGAGAAGACTGCTGAACTTTAGCCTTGATCTGGAGGGCAAACATGAATCAACATATGAAACATGGCCGCTTGATTTGTTGTCTAAATGCCTTCAAAGAGCTGATTGTACGACTAAAACAAACGTGCTTCAGTGAAACTCCTCTAAATACGGAGAGAGCGGAGAAATGCTGTGCATGTATAGCAGGAATGATAAAATGATAAAAAGATGGATGTTCATTTTTACCCTCGTATTAACAGAGACACAATCTCCTCCCCCGTCTCCCCCCACACATACGGCTCACACTCCAGGCAGAATAATAATTGGACACTTTATCGATCCCTGTAGAGAAATTATTATTTTTGGGCATCTTCCACATAGAGGTCAGAGGTCACGCTCAGCAGCCCTGGAGATGGTGAGTGTCCAGCCATTTTCCTTTTTTATTACTCTTTTATACAATTGCAGAATCTCAATTCAGGACCAGATGCTGTGAACGATGCGGCCCAGAAGACGTGACTTTTTAGGCGACCTAAAGTCTCAGATGAACCGGTGAATTCAGACAGAACTCCAGGTGTGTTTACCAGGTCCTTGTCGAAACACTCAAACATTGTTCCGTGTATGCAGTGAAACTTTAACCTCCCTACGAAGTCAATGAAAAGATTATGTCAAAAGCACCACGACGGCGCTCCCCATGTTAAGTACTGTAGGATGTGTATACCACCCTTGTTTCTTGAGGTTGTAACTCAACTACATCCAGTGGTAGAAGAAGCACTCAGATCTTTTACTGAAGTAAAAATAATACCACCGTGTGGTATTGTTACAAGTAAAGGTTCTGCACTTAAACTCTTACTTAAAGCTAGGCTAGGCAACATATTCCCTACGAACCTCTCAGCATAATGTAATTCAAGTGGTCTGATAGAAACTAGACATCTGCACCTTCTCTTGGCTCTGTTTTCAGGCTTTAGAAAATCTGTCCGTGCCGGGAGACTTTGGCCAATCGCAGTGAGAGCCTTTCTTTTGCTGTTCTAAAAGTGTAGATGTGTGTTGTGCACGTTCACGTCCCCGTGGTGAAAGCCTAATACAACGGACGAATATATCCTGCAGGAAAAGTTGCTATTCCATCATTGGCAACAACTACCTACACTGCAAAGCAACACAAAAGAGGAATAAGGACAATATCTGTGACGTGTTTTAGAGAGTTAGAGAAAATGTTCCTGATATCACAGCTTCTGTTCACGGCTGTGGCTAATGTCGTGAGCTAACGTTAGCCTCACAGCTAAGTTACGGTCGCTACGGCTTAGCGGTTAGCAGCAGCGAAACTATTAGCAACATTTTCTCTACATTTCTCTATAGTTCTCTCTTATAATACTAATTAATTAAATTAATTGATTGATTGATTGATTTGGAATTTGAAATTGAGTCTTTTTGTTATTTAAGACAAAATATATTAAAGCTGCTATTTTATCTCTTTACTTTAGCCTTTTAATGGTGATATTTTACTATTGTTAATAATATTTCACATTTACATCAACACTGATTATTACTGTAAATGCTCTGTATAATGTTGTACACATTTTTATGTTTTTGCTGTGAAGCACTTTGGGCTGCAATTCTTGTATGCAAGGTGCTATACAAATAAAGCTTATTATTATTATTATTATTATTATTATTATTATTATTATTATTATTATAAAGTAGCAGAAAATGGAAATACTCAAGGAAATAAAAATACCTCAAAGTTGTTTGTTTCCACCACTGACCTGTTTAAGAAACCATATAACTGCCTTTCAATGGGACAGAAGCCACAGTGAGTCCAGCTGTCCTACAAATTCACCTGCACACGTCTCTTCATATTATAAATATAGAAACTTAGCCTGTGCCGTCTGGGATACAATAATAACTGCATCATGTGAATCTGGATCTTTGCGCAGCTTGAAGTCGACCCTCTGTGGTTTAAAGGCATCATGGGACTTGTGCTCTCTGAGTTTGTAGTCTCATTCAGCTGTTTGAAGACAAATTGAATGCTTGAAAAAAACAACAACTTTGTTTTAAATATCAATACATATTTTGGGTGGGGATATACATGTTCTGTGCTCATCATGGCAGGATAGTTTGGGATAGGGATCTGTTTGGTAAAAGAAAAATAAACTTTATTTTATTTCATATGTTCAGCTGTTTGTGATGACTCATGTAATTCAACATGCTGTTTTTTTGGTAATAAGTAAATACGTTGTTTCTTATCTGAAACAGTAAAGTCCTGCTCTATATCTGTGGAAGTGTGTTGTGAGAAATTTAATTACAAGTTGAGCCGACATGTGAATCATGCTTTAATGGGCGGCTGCTTGTCAACAGAGAGGAGCTTACTCCAATCAGACAAGCTATCAGGCCAAACCTACGATGAGCCATCCTGCTGCACTTTATTATATTTGAACCCTCGTGCGCAGCAGGTTTGTGAGCTGCAGCACAATTCAAACAGCTCCACACTGGGAACTTCCCATTAAAACCACAGCTTGGTCAGTATTGAGCAGATCCACCTAAGCAGCTGTTAGACTTTACTAACCCCTGAAGTGAAATCCCTCCACTGCATTTAACCCATCATAACTATTAACCCAGGAGTATAATTCTTAGCACCTGAGAATCTGAGGCTCAATGTTTTTTTATCCAGATTTCACTAAAACGTTTTCAGATGTTTTCGTCGTTAGTGTACCTCAAGGTTATTTAAAAAGTTGCGATCACACTGAGACGTGTAGGCGCAGAGTCTCACCTCTCTTCAATTTCACACAAATGAAGCAGGTGGCAGGCTTTACTACTTCCTTCCTGTTTTGATGTTGGTAGATGTGTTGTAGGAACATTGGGCCAGTGGCAAACACAGACGAAGTATTGATATTAGCGTTTTTTTAATCCTCATCTAATAGCACAGCAAAGACCAGAGTTAGATGCCTTATTGAATCATCCCCCCCAAATAATTTCAAAGTCCTGGTAAGCAGGACTGCAGATACAACAGCTGAATGATAACTATAAAAGTCTGTCCCAGTGTCCCTTTTAAACAGTGTTTTGGAATAAATGAATAATGGAGTCATTGCACAAAAAGGGAGCACTCAGCTCCACGCGTTCACAGCTGTAAGATACCCAGTGCAACCAGTCTGATCCGCTGCTGTTATCGTGGAGTGAGATATTAGATAACGATACACGCTTTTGGACTGTCTTTCCTGGAAGACATTCATGCTCACATGAAAAGTGGCAGAAGTAGTTGTGTGAAGACTGAGATTTAACACCACCCTCTTTTCTCAGCTGCCCACATCTGGCCAATCCCTGTGTGAAGTGGGTGTGAATGTTCGAACGTCAGTTTCACAAAGTTGAAGTGAAATAGAAACAGCCCCGACGTCAGAAAATGTGTGAAGACAGGATGCTTCCATCATTACACAAACACTTCAGTTTGAGCAAAACAATGCCTTAAAGGGATAGCTGGGATTGTTTGAAGTGGGGTTGTATGAGGTACTTATCTCTAGTCAGTGTGTTACCAACAGTAGATGTCCGTCGTCACCCACCAAGTTTGGAGAAACAGACAGGAGTACCTGCATGAAGATCAGCAATACTGGACAGGGGTAGCAGCAACACGCATTTTAGACTATCTTTTAGAATATTTTCACTGCTTTACCTTTACCTTGAACAACACAGGGTGTTGTGTTATTGTGTGACTTTGGGTAATCCGAACAAACCCTTTAAAACCCCAAAGGTACACAATAACACAAACTATCTAACCCAACAAGGTAGTGCTAGACCAGCAACTTCTCGGGTATGCAAGGTAAAATAATAGGGTTTTTCAATGGAGTCTGGTGGCTTTGAAGGAAATAATGGCTTAATTTCCCCGTCGGAAAGCACTGTTTGACGGCAAGGTAAAGCTGTTAAAATACTCTAAATGTAGCGTACACGTAAATCAATCACTCAAAGAAATGTACACAGCCCAATATAAAAAAATGACACATTTGTCTCAGTGTGCTTTACAGACTGTACAACATACAACACCCTCTGTCCTTAGACCCTCGCACCACACAAGGAAAAACTTCCTAAAAGAAACCTCTGGATCAAGACCAGGCTTTTTAAGAAGTGGTTTTATTACAGCTACTTTAAAGGATTGTGGTACGTAGCCAGATAATAGAGACAGGTTGATCATATTTAATAACGAGGTGTTAATTAAGGGTAAAACTTCTTTAAACAGTTTAGTTGGAATCGGGTCTAAAAGACAGGTTGATGGTTTAGACATCAACCTGTCACACTTTACACCTTCCTTCCTTCCTTCCTTCCTTCCTTCAGCACACACATCAAAATCACTGCCTACTAAGTTTGTCTATAATTGTTTTTGTACACTTTGTATTTTTACTGCAATTCTTATAGTTTCATATCCTATCAAGAGCTACCCAGTTTGGATGTTCCATCTTTAAGCACCTGACGGAGGTGGAGCACCTTTAAAGATCTGGTTCAACCTCCAGCTTCAGGTTTCCCCGCTGGTGTTTGTACAGATTTAACTCGACCTGTGAGATGTCAGTCACGAGCTGCTGATGAGCGAGTGTTTGTCAAAGGAGCTTTTTCACCCAAAGCCCCTCTGAGTGTGAGCACCCATATGGGAGCAGAGTGTTGCTGCATCTGCAGTGCCGCGGAAACACTCTTATCTGCAGCCTTCAGAAACACACACACAAACACACACACGGCCTTCTGTCAATGGACCAATTCACAGGGAAATCTCTGACACACACACTACATGAATATGGAGCTGAAAGACAGAACGATAAACACACTCTTTTACACTGGAATCACTAAGGCGAACAGACACGCACGCACCCACACACACACACACACACATTCACAGCTTTTTGGGGGCAAGGCAGCTTTCATTCCTGACTGCAGCTCTATATTGCACAGAAATGTGATTTCACACTGAACTTTTCAACTCGGTTTTTCAGGAGAAGGAGAAAGACGAGAGAGAGAGAAAGAGGAAGAAAAAAGCCGATGCTTCGACGTGGAAACCTTCCTCCCTCTCTTCTTCTCTCCTTTCCTCCCCCTCCTCTCCTCCCTCTCTCCTTCCCCTCCTCTCCTCTCCTTCCCCTCCTCCCTCCCCTCCCCTCCCTCTCCTTCCCCCCTCTCCTCTCCGCCTTCTCCTCCCCCCTCCCTCCTGCCTCCTCCCCCCTCCCTCTCCTCCCTCTCCTCTCTGCCCTCTCCTCCCTTTCCTCCTCTCCTCCCCCCTCCTCTCCCCCCTCCTTCCCCTCCTCTCCTCCCCCCTCCTCTCCGCCCTCTCCTCCCCCCTCCTCTCCTCCCTCTCCTCTTCTCCCCCATCCTCTTCTCCCTCTCTTCCCCTCCTCTCCTCTCCTCCCTCTCCTCCCACTCCTCTCCTCCCTCTCCTCTCTCATCCCTCTCCTCTCCCCCCCGAGGAAAAATAAATCTTTTTTTCTTCTTAATGTAACTGAAGAACAACTGAAGGTTTTTGTTCCAAAAATGCTGCTGTGTACTCTTTTTGCAGAGATGATGCTAATGTATTTACCAAGATCAACATACATTTACAGAGAGAGATACTTCCCCCAAATTAAACTTGGTTAATCAGCAGGTTAATCCATAATGAAAATAATCATTAGGTAACAGCTCCACCTCAACCTACTGCAACAGTAGCATCTTGCTTTTACATTGATGCATGAGTAATAATGATCTAATGGTATATTTAAGCAATAGCTCACGACAGGCCGTGGTATATGCTCATTATATCACAGTTAAGTGCCGTGGTTCGGCCCAACGCGAACCCCCTTAACTGTGATATAATGAGCATATATCACGGTCTGAAGTGAGCTATTGCTTTTATAAAACGGTTACCAAGTGTGGCAATATGAAAGAAAAATACACACTCCAATTTAAATAGTTTTTATTATTAAATAATGATGTTCAAAATAAAATAGTCCCTCCGTTGCCTTCTGCACAAAACATAGTGCTAACAGCTAGCACGCTAACAGCTAGCGCGGTGTTCTGTTCGTTTCTTTTTTTTTTCCCATTTGGTCTACCTGCTCTTCACGTAGCTCTGCATGTCGTCTTTTAGGGGCTTTTTTCTCTGGAGATAGGCACTGATAAACCCACTCCTCCAGAGTAGAGAACATTGTACTATACGGATTGCATAAATGGACGGTCCCTTGTATTGGCGCATGCGCGACCGGAACCCGGGACCAGATTGAACTGTAAACACGTCTGTGTTCCAGCCTGTATAGTACGTGTTTGATTATTGTCATTTCACGCTGATATTATTTATAATAAAAGCAACCGAACGAATGGAACTCTGTTCTTATTTACATAGTAAAGCTTTGTAAGTTTGTTTCTTAACGGACGTAATTTAACAGCTGTAACGGTTGTAGCTTTTTCTCAGACGCGGAGGGATACTGACTTGTTGTGAAAAGTAACTACAATTCTACCCGTGATATACGCTCATTATATCACGGCTAAGAACCAATCAGATTGCTTGATTTGACATGTCCGTTTTATAAAATAGCATAACATGTTCAATGCAGGACCTTTACTTGTAGTATTACAACTTGTACTGAAGTAAAGGAGCTCAACACTTCCTCCACCACTGACATTTTGCTGAAAAGTCTAAAGACATGAGAACACACATATTTCATGCAGAACATGGATGTGAGTCACACTAAATTTCATTGATCACACTTGATACACAAGTAGAGAAAGTGGCTGCAGTTGCCAAAAACCTGTTTTTTCAGCTCGTTATTTTGAGATAAACTTTTTCTGAGTTGATAACTTTATCTGATTTTATTTTAAGTTTACAAATGAAGATTTATGTTCGGACTACAACGGATGTTTTGATCCATTTTTTTGTGCTGCGATCTGTTTTGATTTTGTGTGGATAAACATACGGTGAAATATGACTTATCCATAAGTAAATTAGGGAAGAAGTGTAAAAACAAACAATTGAAGACATTTTCCTTTTAGTTCTTTATTAACTTCATCATTTTCAGTACAACAAGTTAGTATTGTCTCCAAACGTTTGCACGCCATCTGGCTCCCAACAAACTTTTTTGGTTTCCAGTTGACAGTCTGGGTGCTTTCGGGAAGAATTGTGAGGTTTTCTTTACTAAATAAGATGAATTTATGTTTTGATGCCATATTTGAGTTTTGATTTTTTGTTTCTTTATTGCTGAGCAGAGTTGTGTTCCTCCACTTCTGAGAGAAGAAGAAACAACAGCTGGAAGAGGGCAGGGAGCACACACACACACACACACACACACACACACACACATACACACACACATATACGCACACACATACGCACATTCACATTAACTACATTTCTTCACATTTTTTCTATTTTCACACACACACATACACTCTGCATCTCTTTCACACACATATTCACACATTTCTCATTTTCACATTCTTCTTTTTTGCTTACACACACACACACGCACACACACACACACACACACACACACACACACACCCACACACACACACACACACACACACACACCCACATTATTACTTCCATTTTTCTCAATCTCACAACATGAACACACACTTAATTACTTGACTCCTCTCACTTTCTCTCACTCTCTGCCTGCCTTTGTGTGTACTTATGTGTATTTGTTGTCAGGTGATAACCTTGTATCTCCAAAAACTCAGTTTTTTAGGAACTAAGTTAATTAGCTTCGTTTTAGCTGAGGCCAGATTTTTCCAAAGAGATTCACAATGTAACACCATGTTCTGTAGTTTGGAATTTGCTGCTCCAAAATCACCATTAAATCATACCTGTCAACATTGGAATTTCAAAATAAGGGAGATTTTTTGGCGGACTCCGCCCATATCTTAACAGCTCTCAGCCCCTCAGCCCCTACCCATATAATGTAAATGTAAACACATAAGGGACGGGTAGGCTATATACATTCAGGAAATATATGTTTATGTAAAGTATGTATTTTATTTTTTTGTTATTATCATCAATTTATTTGATGATTGATGAGCTTTTGTTTCCCCCGACGAGAACTTCCTTGCGATGTCAGAGTCTGGAAACATGTCCGCTACACTGCGACTGAAATCATCGCAGAAGCTGAAGGCTACATTATCTTTGACGTAAAGCATCGACATCTTTCCCTCAGCTTTGGTCACTTGGTTTGCCTCCGACACAGTTCTTGTCACACATGAAGTCATTGACAGTGTATGTTTTTGTGCTTCTTGACGTGCTCGTGCTTGTGCTTGGACGATTCTTCATGCTGGTGAACATCTCTTATTCCGCCGTGTGCGATGCTAACATCTGAATGGCACACTTTACAAAAAGCAGGAGTTGTCCCAACTCTGCTTTTTAATAAATAAGAGAAGGTCTCCTCCCATTTGTTCAGGTACTTGCATAAAGTTTTAACTTGTTTGGCAGGTACAGCTGCGTCTCCATCTATCTCCCGTTCACTGTGACTCTCATCATATGTTCTCGTCTTCTTCTTCTGTGTTATTGTTCCTGTTTTCTTCTTCTGTGTGTTTACTGGCGGATAATGTTTTTCAGCTAAAGTTAAACATAATACTGCCACCTGCTTTACCGGAGGCCACTTTACACTTTAAACTTTTTTTTTTAATACACTTTCTTTCTTTTTTTTTTGAAAGGTTAAAATACGGGAAAATTACGGGAAAAACGGGAAGGTTGACAGGTATGCATTAAATCAAACTGACCACATTTCAGTTAAATGCAAACACAGCAGCCACTGAGCACCCACATCAAAAAGCTTCCAGCTTCACCTGCTTCATGTGAACAGGTGTGACTGTCTGAACACTGTGAGGAGCTCACTTCTGCCTCCAGCTCAGATAATAATCAGGAATTTACAATCTAGAGCTGCGAGGTCTCTTACTGTTGGCTGTCACACTCAGAGAGTTTGAGTGTGTGTGTATGTGTGTGTAAAACAGATACAAATGGCAACGTGCATGTGTGTGAGTGTGAGTGTGTGTTGTCGAGGTGCAGCAGAAACTGGACACCCTGCCAGAAAAGACACGCATGAACACACACACATAGTAACATCAAACGACTGTACCCCCTCCCCTCCCCCCTCCCCTCCCCTCTCTCTCCATCAAGGTCGTCCAACACTTTGAGAGAAAGAACAACATTCTCGTATTAACAACCATCTTTCCTGCTTTACTTCCAGCAAGACACTGGACCCCAACCAGCTCCTTGTGTGTGTGACCTCTGACGTCCCTGTATGTGTGAGTGTGTGGCTGTGTTTGCAATCACATACTAACTAGGGATGTTAGAAACTTTTTGTAAGTGGCTTTGGACAAAAGCGTCAGCTAAATGAACTGTAATGTAAACTGAGTATTGCTATATTATGTGTTGTGACACTGTATTGATTCTCTAAAACAATGATTTATTAATATTTTTATTGATTTGTGACAGGCAATGGCATTAAATGAAAAGTAGAGCTCTGATGTTGAATGTTACTCTGATAACTGTTCTGATTGTAATGTTACTCAAACTGTATGCATATGGTGGTTTGTTCTTTAAACTATG
Organism: Cottoperca gobio; assembly: GCF_900634415.1. Taxonomy (NCBI): domain Eukaryota; kingdom Metazoa; phylum Chordata; class Actinopteri; order Perciformes; family Bovichtidae; genus Cottoperca; species Cottoperca gobio. Next base: position 17,874,083 of record NC_041365.1, read on the forward strand.
GCAGTTTTCTGAAAATAAGATTAAAAACATTGCAATACATCGCAATATATATTAAATGGTAACCCCTGTATCATGATACCTATCCTTTTGCCAGATTCTTGCCAATACAGAGCCCTAACATGTCCTGCATGCTGCCTACTCAATGAAGGATTAAATCTTAATTTAGTTTTAAGTATTAGTAGTACTTAAGTATTAAGTGGAGCTGACCTGTTACACATGAGAACAAACAAGCAGCAACTTTAATCGGCAGCTTTAGATTCACCTGAGCTCCAGCATCGTCTTGTACTCCTGTACATTGTGGACGGCTTTGTTGCAGAAATTTAGGATTTGTGTATTTTGATTTGTAATATTTCTGTTTGAAGAGACACATGTGTATCCTTGTGTTTAACACTTGGCTACAACTTGTCTCAGATCAGATCCAATTTAGATTTTCTGAGCACTTTAGGAGTTCCTCTCTGGGAACCATCACCTTATCGTGGTGGAGAGGTTTGTGTATCCCTATGAACCTGAGAGCTGTGTTGTCTGGAGCCTAGTACTCCTGGCAGGGTCTCCCAAGGCAAATTTGTCTCAGGCGAGGGGCCAGACTAAGAATGGTTCAAAAACGACTTAATGAAAAAAAGGGAAAGTAAAGGAGAGACCCTGCCCGAAGGAAGCCCGGGGCCCACGTCTGGAGCCAGGCCCAGAGGGAGGGCCCGACAGCGAGCGCCTGGTGGCTGGGTTTGCCACGGAGCCCGGTCGGGCACAGCCCGAAGAAGCTACGTGGTGCTTCCCATCCATCCATCCTGTGGGCCCACCAATCATGGGAAAAACCGCTGGGGTCGGGTGCGCTGTCACACGGGTGGCAGTGATGGTCAGGGACCTCCACGGACCAGACCCGGGCAGCAGAGGCTGGCTCTGGGGACGTGGAACGTCACCTCTCTGTGGGGGAAGGAGCCGGAACTAGTGCAGGAGGTGGAGCGCTACCAGTTGGATCTGGTGGGGTTTACCTCTCGCACAGTCTTGGCTCTAGAACCGTTGCTCATAAGTGCATGTGGTACCAGAGCACCCTAGGCCAAAGGTCAATGATCGATTTTGTAATCGTATCATCTGATCTGAGGCCGCATGTTTTGGACACTCGGGTGAAGAGAGGGGCGGAGCTGTCGACTGATCACCATCTGGTGGTGAGTTGGATCAAGGGGTGGAGGAAGACTCTGGACAGACCTGGTAAACCCAAATGGGTAGTGCGGGTGAACTGGGAACGTCTGGAGGAAGCCCCTGTCCTGGGGATCTTCAACTCACACCTCCGGCGGAGCTTTTCAGACATCCCTGTGGAGGTTGGGGGCATTGAACCTGAGTGGGCGATGTTCAAAACCTCTTTTGCTGAAGCTGCGGTGATGAGCTGTGGTCTCAAGGTCTTAGGTGCCTCAAGGGGCGGTAACCCTCGAACACCGTGGTGGACCCCTGTGGTCAGGGAAGCCGTACAACTGAAGAAGGAGTCCTTCCGGGTTATGTTATCCGGGAGGACTCCGGAAACAGTTGCAGGGTACCGAAGGACTAGAAGGGCGGCAGCCTCTGCCGTGTCAGAGCCAAAGCAGCAGGTGTGGGAGAAGTTTGGAGAAGCTATGGAGAAGGACTTTTGGTCGGCACCAAGGTACTTCTGGAAAACCATCCGGCACTTTGACTTTGACTGAGAAGGTTATCGGCCGGTGGAAGGAGCACTTTGAGGAACTCCTGAATCCGACTAACACTGCCCTCTATGGTAGAAGCAGAGCTGGAAGCTGATGGGGTATTATCGTCAATTTCCCTGATGGAAGTCACTGAGGTAGTCAAACAACTCCACAGTGGCAAAGCCGCAGGGTTTGATGAGATCCGTCCGGAAATGCTGAAGGCTTTGGGTGTTGAGGGGCTGTCTTGGTTGATACGCCTCGTCAACATTGCGTGGAAGTCTGGGACAGTGCCTAGGGGTTGGCAGACCGGGGTGGTGGTTCCCCTATTTAAAAAGGGGGACCAGAGAGTGTGTGCCAACTACAGGGGTATCACGCTTCTCAGCCTCCCTGGTAAAGTCTACTCCAAGGTACTGGAAAGGAGGGTTCGGCCGGTAGTCGAACCTCTGTTAGGAACAATGCGGATTCCGTCCTGGTCGTGGAACAACGGACCAACTCTTCACTCTCGCAAGGATCCTGAAGGGGGCCTGGGAGTACGCCCATCCGGTCTACATGTGTTTTGTGGATCTGGAGAAGGCGTATGACCGGGTTACCCGGGTGATACTGTGGGAGGTGCTGCGGGAGTATGGGGTGAGGGGTTCACTTCTGAGGGCCATCCAATCCCTGTACGCCCAAATCGAGAGTTGTGTCCGGATACTTGGCAGTAAGTCAGGACTCGTTCCCAGTGAATGTTGGCATCCGCCAGGGCTGCGCTTTATCACCAATCCTGTTCGTGATTTTCATGGATAGGATATCGAGGCGTAGTCGTGGAGGAGAGGGGTTACAGTTCGGTGACCTGAGGATCTCATCGCTGCTCTTTGCAGATGATGTGGTCCTTATGGCATCATCGGTCTGTGACCTACAGTCACTGGATCGGTTCGCAGCGAGTGTGAAGTGGTTGGGATGAGGATCAGCACCTCAAAATCTGAGGCCATGGCTCTCAGCAGGAAACCGGTGGATTGCCTACTCTGGGTAGGGAATGAGCCTTTACCCCAAGTGAAGGAGTTAAAGTACCTCAGGGTCTTGTTCGCGAGTGAGGGGACGATGGAGCGAGAGATTGGCCGGAGAATCGGCGTAGCGGGGGCGGTACTACAGTCACTTTACCGCACCGTTGTGACGAAAAGAGAGCTGAGCCAGAAGGCAAAGCTCTCAATCTACTGGTCGATCTTCGTTCCTACCCTCACCTATGGTCATGAAGGCTGGGTCATAACCGAAGGAACGAGATCACGGGTACAAGCGGCCGAAATGGGTTTTCTCAGACGGTGGCTGGCGTCTCCCTTAGAGATAGGGTGAGAAGCTCAGCCATCCGTGAGAGACTCGGAGTAGAGCCGCTGCTCCTTTACGTTGAAAGGAGCCAGTTGAGGTGGTTCGGGCATCTAGTAAGGATGCCACCTGGGCGCCTCCCTAGGGAGGTGTTCCAGGCACGTCCAGCTGGGAGGAGCCCCCGGGGAAGACCCAGGACTCGGTGGAGAGATTATATCTCCTCACTGGCCTGGGAACGCCTCAGGATCCCCCAGTCGGAGCTGGAGGATGTGGCCCGGAGAAGGGAAGATTGGGATTCCTTACTGGAGCTGCTGCCCCGTAACCCGATCCCGGATAAGCGGTAGACGATGGATGGATGGATTTAGGAGTTTTAGAGTTTCAGAGTTATTTTAACAACCTACGATGAATCCAAAAGATTGATGGAAGGATGGATTGGTGGAAGTAGTGGGTTAACTTTAAAATGTCTATTTTAGTTCATTAACACAAAAATAGGTAATAAGAAAATGAATCACCTGGTAAAGGAAACAAAAAAATTAAGCAGTCTAGAGAGAAATCAATCAGGTGACATTCTTTTCTTTTCTTCTACCTGTAAAAGCAGCAGGAGAGAAAAGCAAACAAAGACGTGTTCAGTCCTCAGACGTATACTGTGTCATTAAACAGCTTTTTATGAACTTATAATTTAATACTGTTGTCAGAACAAAGGAGAAGAGGGCCACTGCGGCTCAGAATAACTTAAATCATACAAACAACAAACTAAGTGACACGAGTACATTCAGACTTCTTGTTTTTCAGACACTCAGTTGTCCCCTCGAGGCTCGTCATGAAGTACCTTTGACTCAGTGTTTTATTGTTCCCTCTCTAAACTTTAATTAAATCAAACCAAAACCAAAATTAAAAGTGAAATGTAGAAACAAGACAACAGCACCTGGAAATGCTTAGCGTGTGAAGTTTGATGAAACTTTCCTTAGTTTTAGTCCCACTGAGGACGTCTTCAGCTCTCATTTCAAACCTGATCAGGCAGGAAATACAAGATTGTGTTTCATTAATGTAAAATCAGCTAGAAAGTAACAGAATCCTTAATTCAACTTTATTGCAACAAAACCACAACGGTGACGAATTGGAATGGAGGATTCAAATCAAGTCAACTTTTAATCGTAACTCATGAACACAGAACAGCACACACAGTGAAATTTAAACTCTGCATTTAACATATCCTTGTATTAGTAGCAGTGGCAGCTACTTTACAGCTCCCGGGGAGCAGTGTGCTCAAGGATGAACACGGCCCAATATTAACTAGTAACTAGTTGCCTCATGGGAGTTAGTATATTTCTCTATTTCGTATTTTTCCCTTTTTGTATTCATGAACTTTAATATTTGGTTTCTCATTTATCTATTTCATTATTTTGAGGTCTATGCTGGTATATAAGCATCTTAACTTTTAATGATAATCATCTCATTTAACATTTACTCAAGTATTGTACTTCAGCACAATTTTGACATATTTATACTAATATTGTAAATATTAAATGGACTTGCGTCTTTCTAGTCTTCCGACCACTCAAATAACTTTTTCACTACAAGGCAAAATGTATCCATTCACATATATATTCATACACTGATGACAGCTTCAGTTATTTGTAACTTTGCAGATTGTTTAAATACAAATCATCAACTAGATGATGTATTATTGTAGATTAAGTTTCAGCAGCATGTATATAAAATAAATAAAATCAGCTACAAAATTACCAGCTGCAAAAATTAAGTGATTATTTGGTCTAAATATGTTTTCTTTCTTTTCTTCAATATGTAAAAGGCAAGTGGGGAAATATTAGGACTTCGTTCCCCTGAAATGCTGTAAGATGACATTATGAAACTGCACTAGCCCAGCTGGTTTTGTGACGCCCAGTTAAACCAAGAGAGAAAGAAGAGGCTCTAATGTTGGTGAGTTGAGCTTTCTAACAGTTTGGATAATGTTTTGGTTAATTAGACCTACATCCTGTTGGCACAGAGATAAAAAAGAAAATGAAAAGCCACACCCAGAATGAACTCAGAAAAATTACTCCTGGAGCACCTTAGTTGATCAAGACTTTTTGATGTCAACCGTTGACTCATTAAATACTTGAATGAATGTGTGTTGTATTATAATATGCTCAGAGTACACTACAGGCTGTTTGCTCAAAGGTAGAACCAGATCTGAATAAAATGTTCATTCACCAAACTTTTCAGAAGCTGCTGAGCTAAAGTCAGACAGCAGCAGGTTAAAGGGATAGTTCGGTGGTAAGCACGCGCCTAGTTTAGAGAAACAGACAGGAGTACAAGCACGGAAGTAAAGCAATGTACTGCTGTGGACGGGGGGACTGCCCATTGTTCCCAAGGCTCATTATTGCGGAAAGAAATTCTCATTTGACCGAAAGCCCATTTGTCTGAAAGCCCGTTATCCCGAAAACAAATGTCCATTGTTCAAAAGGGAGAGTGTTTTTTTTTTTTTTTTCGAGCAATGGGCATTTGTTTTCCAGATAACGAGCTTTCAGACAAATGGGACATTTTTCAGACTATTGGGGTTCCAAATTCATGGGCCGCACTGTATTAGTTCTTTAGCACTGTTTTATTTTTTAATCTAAATCTACTGTAGGTTTATTGTAACGGACTCTCTATCTTTCTTCACTGCAGAAGGTGCAAGGAGCCCACCCGTTTGCCTGTTAACTCTGTTTGCACCACTAACAGAGTTTAGCGCCACAATGAGAGCAACGAGCAGTTAGCACCGAGCTAACTGCAATTGCAAGAAAACAAGCTGAGTTACCTTTATCCTCATGGACTGTAAACGTAACTGAGCGTTAGCATAATGAAACAGGACCAGGCTAAGCACAAAGCCGCTTTGCTGTTGATTTGGTTGTTATTTACTCAGCGTTATTGTTGTGAGCATGCACGCACACACACAGTGTTCACACTGAGAAGTATGGCAAAATGCAGTCAGTATAGTTATAGTTATAAATGAAATTATTAACAGAGTTCCCTAATTAATAGTCTAATATACTATACTACAGACTACATTAATTAGCTATTGTTTTTCCCTGATTTCAGGGTGGTGCCCCATTGGGGTGATTTCATGTAAATGAAATCATACTAATTAAAATATCTATTCATTTTAATATACTGTAAAATCTTTATAAATTTGATGCCAACATTTGGGATGCATTCGGATTATACCTATGGATTTTACAAAGAATCACTCACATCTCCCACATGTTGTTATCTAAGATGTTTATTACATTTAAAATGTCAGTTGAATGTACTTTTGAGTTGAATGTTCCTTTCAAGTTGAATGTGCTTATTAACCAAGTCATAAGAACTGAAATGCACTGCAAAAATACGACTAGGCCATACTTCTTCCTGAAAACACCTGGAACAACTACATAGTTATTGATTCTCACCCCCTTTCCCTTAAAAAAGAAAAATGTGTGTGTGTCTGTGTGTGTTTTTCTGTTTGTGTCTGTGTGTTTAAGTGGATGTGTTCAAAACAGTGGAGTGCTGTCCGTGCGACAGGGGGGGGGGGTGCGTGTGTGAATATTTTTGTTTGTGTCGGGAGCGAAGCCCTGCCCTTCGCGAAACAGAGCTCCCGACCCCTGCTCTAGAGCAGTCTTTCTCAAAGAGTGGTCCGCTGGTGATCCGTGAGCGACCGCTAGTGGTCCGCGAGTATAGGCCTATTGGTAAAATGTCACATTTGAAATTAATATATTATAAGTTTAAAGTTTTTCTCTGTTTAACTGTTTAAAAATGACTAGTATAGACTAGAGTGTAGCATAGATGTAGTGTAGTTATGTAGGTTCGTTTTACGATCTTATGTCATAAATTATATGCGCGGTCACCTGACAAGATGGATCGATGGCTGTAGACAGGGTCAGTTAAAGAAAATGAAATCAAAGATCTGACGCGACAGTGAAGGTGCATCGTCCTGATGCAGGTGATTCAGCAGCTACAAGTGGTTTTGTGTGCGTTACTGCGTCCCAGGAGAGCAGTTCACCGTCCAACCACCACCCGGCTGAAAGCTGTGAAACTCTGCTTGAACGCGGAAAGTCCAGCGCTAAAGTGAAGAGAAAATATCACAGCAACTACATTAAATTTGGACTTTTTTGGACTGGAGATGAAAAGGATCCCAATCCACACTTTGTTTTGTGCTACGAGTCGTTGGCGAACAAGACTATGAAACCCGCCAAACTCAAGCGATATTTTGAGAGTAAACACAAGGATTACTTTGGGAAACCTTCAGGATCTTTTGAGAGAAAACGTGATGAATTTTAAGAAACACATGACAAAGTCACAGTTTGCATTTTGCACCCATTAATTGTTTGGACTGACCTATATCTAGACAGCCAAACGCCTAAACTCTTGCGAAGCCCGCTGGGAGTTGTTTTTGTCGCTTCAGGTTCACACTTACTGACCGCCCTGGTTCCCGGAGTGTTAAAACTGATGCTCTCCCACAAGCAAATCACCAAAGAGATCCTGGCCAGTCTCGACAACATCCTCCCTAACTCCTGTGTTGTGGAGGCTGTTACCTGGTCGCTCACTGTCCCTACTGAAAAGACATTTCTGGTAGCCCATGGATGCTGAAACTGGTGCCTTCATTTTCGCCTGCACTGTTTGTGCCCGTAGAAAGTCCTCCCACTGTCCACCTGCTGGTCTGCTTTGTCCCTTGCCCATTCCAGTCTGTCCATGGCCCCACATAGCCCTTGACTTCATCACAGGGTTACCCCCATCCCAAGGTAACTCAACCATTCAAACTATTGTTGATCGTTTTTCCGAAGCTGTGCACCATGTGTTTTGGCTCCATGGAATTCCCTCTGACATCATTTCAGACCGAGGTCCACAGTTCATCTCTCAGGTGTGGAAGGCATTCTGCCTAGCTCTGTCCTCAGACAAACGGCCAAACAGAGTGTTAAAATCAGAACCTGGAAGCTGACCTCAGCTGTGTCACCGTCAGAAACTTCCAGAAACTTCCACTTCCTGGAGCTGCCAGATTTCCATGGTGGAATATGCATACAACTCCCTTTCTAGCGCAGCTACTGGTATGTCCTCCTTTGAAGTTTATTTAGGCTATCAACCCCCTTTGTCTCTTGCTCAGGAAGATGAGATTGCGGCACCATCAGTTCAGGCCGCAAGATGTGGAAGGACACTCACTCTACTCTGCTCTGCGCTGCTGACCGAAACCGGCGCCTTGCCGACCAACACCGGATCCTGCTCCCACCTACACTCCCAGTCAGAAAGTTTGGCTCTCTTCTAAGGACATTTCACTTGTAAAAAGGTGTACCCTGTTTCATTGGTCCCTTTTGAATTTGAAAGCATCATTAAACCTTCTGTTGTCAAACTACAATGACCTAGGTCCATGAGGATTCACCCCTCCTTTCATGTCTCCCTATCAAAGCCCGTCTCAGTCAGTCCATTAAGATGGTTGCCACAAGAGGGGCTTAAAAAGTATGGATAAGTACAAAAGAATAAAAAAAACAAGATCAAATATATCTATCAAATGAGCAGTTTAAAAGTTATCAACATGATAGATGGAAAACGTACACTTTTTATACTGTGTCACTGGTTTACTTAATTGGTTGCTCCCATTAACAGGTGTTCTCAATATACACTATAATCACACGGCTAATTACCATAGTAACATAATATTTACACTGTTCTACTTTCCTCTCAAAATATAAACACATAAAACATTATTACAAATCTACACCAAACTACCAACCCCCCCTTATCTTATCCCTTGGTCCCTCCCTCCCCCTTGACTGTTTTGGTGGAACACGCTGGAGCGGACAGGTTAGTGTTTATGCAAAACATGTTTTCATAACTGACTGGTGCTTTAGTGGGTACTCTGAGTACCCACTAAAGCACCTGCCAGAAGACAACATAATCTGTCATGGTTAAACTGCAACGCTATCCATCTTCAGTAAATAATCAAGGTAAATATTTTATAAAAATGTGCAAAATATGCAAATATTTGTTCCAAGGGCCATTATTAATGTGCATAGTTAAGATGTTTGTTAACAGTGCAATTAATACAAAAACCCTACTGTGCAATAATTGCAAGCCCAAGTCACTAGTACGATGTGACCTTTGTTACAGTGTCCAACGTATGTGTAGCTTACTTTCATTTTTCTTCTTTCTGTGTATCTTTCTCATCTTTGTTTCTTCCACCTCTTTTCATCCTCTTTATCTTTGTCTTCTATTATGTCCCTTTATTCGTCTCATTTAATATCTTTGTAGTTTACATTTCAGCCATCCAAATTGTTACCCTCATAGAGATTGATATGCTATTACAACAGCAGACTGTTCACTGTGTCAGTTCTAGAAGGTTTTGTTTTGTAGAAAGAGTCGTATCCTGATGAAGTGACAACTGGGTCAGTGTGGAAGGTCTGGTAGCAGAATCACGGCCTCCATCTATTCCTCTGCGTCTTAAATCACATTCGACCTTCATCAACCCAGATACAACAGATACCACAGGAGGAGCAGAAATGTCACAGGCAGCGCGAGGACGCCTTGTCCTCATTTGACGAGTTGAGTCGACAAACGAGCCGTTGTCCTGCTGCTTTTATGACTGCAGTGTTTACAGGCCTGCAGGCAGGTTGTCAGATACAACCAACACTGAGATGTATTGAAATCCACAGCCAGAGTTTATCTGATGATAAATGTGAAGCCACGCGGGCTCTGCACTGATAAAAATACCAGTTTTGATTCATCATTGTTACATGATTTTTAAAACTGAGGAGAGAATTTTGTCTGACAGATTGTTGTGTCAATGGATAATTGTTTGTTGTTGCAAGATTAAATAAATTAACAGTTTTCTCGTGATTATCCAATAGTTATTTTTGGACATCAAGATTAAAGCTTGTTGTGTAGAGGTCACATGGTAACTGTCTTGTGATGAAGTGAACTAATTTTACCAGAAGAAACATGTGAGTTTTTTGACTTCAACTCAGGAAACAGACTGTATTCTATTCTTTTATTTTTACCTTTTTATAAGTTCAGTGCTCTTTTCATAGTTTTTATTCCTCTTGGTTATATTTAAAAAGGATATTCCACTGATTTTACATATGCAGATTAAGTAATTTTGAGTACTAATTAACCTGCTTAATGACAAAATAACTCAATTGACATCATTTGAGTATAATCTGTAAAAAATAACCCCGATGTCATCAAACAGCACGTGTGAGGTTTCAAAGATCTTGGTGTTTACCTTTAAGTCTTATTGTTTTCGGTGCATCACTTAAAAAGTGATGGAGCAGGAATCAAGTATCCATCACACCATCAGCTCCCCTTCACAATAAAAGACCTCTTCTGTTCCAACTTCTCCGTATTAATCCCAGATGTTGGTTGTAAAACGTATTCAGAGTTTGAGGCTGTAAACGAGGCTCAAACCTGCCTTCATGTTATCAGCTGATTGAGCTGCAGCTGCTTCACTGGCTTTTCATTCTTTACACTGTTGTTGGCTTTCAAACAGCCTTTCAGAAGTAGAGACGTGACTTGATCCTATCACCTCTAAACCTATCTTCTTTGCTGATTGAGCCTTTGATTCTTCATTTGCGAGAGCTTTTTCAAGCCCTTTTCCTCTAGAAGCCGTCTCCTGATTGTCAAAAGTAAAAGCGTTGTGTCAAATCCAAAAACACCACAACTAAGTGCAGCTGCGTACTGCAGTGAGCTCATGCTTCGCAAAGCCTAAACTATTTTCAACATTTCCACTACATGTGAGCTTTGAAAACACATTTGAAAATTAAGAATTTGAAAGGAAACTTGAACCTGTGACCTCGAATTCTTAATACAAGCTCTTTGCCTATTCAGCCACTGAGTCTCATTATCCCGTGATATTTTTTCCTCTTTTGGATGCTGGCACTTAAAAATACAACCAGACATTTAATCATCAGCATATAAAAGACTGGATTAAAGCGCTTCACGATTTGGAAACATCATTTCCTTTTTACGCCTGTGAATTGGAGGATGCTGAGATTATTTTGAAGCGTCTGTTGCAAAATAAAGAGCTCCTCACCTGGAGGGGCTCAGAAACACGATGACAAGGTGCTGATCTGCTTCAGCTACGAGGCCTGATTGTGTCCCCTCTCTTGACATTAATGAAACATAGCAGTTTACATGTGATACACCAGCAAGACAAAACACATTCAAAAATCATAGCTGTGTGATATGTGTATACTTTTAACCTTACTGTTTACATTTGTTTTTGTCACCTCTTTCTTTATATTTTGTTTTATTCGCACTCTTTCCCACTTTATACTGCATCTGCTGCACAACAATTTCCCTCAGGATGAGTTTTATCTTAACTTTGGCCACAGTAGCTCAGTGCATAGGGACTGGTACTGTGAGAGGAGCCAGTTCCCCTCCTGAGCACTGCCAAGATGCCCTTGAACAAAGCACCGGACCCCACACGGGAGCTGTATAGTAGCTGCCCACTCTCCTAATACTAGGATGGGTTAAACGCAGCGTCTACATGTCACTGTGTGTGCTGTGTTCCTGTGTGACCATAAAAAGACTGATTCATTTCCATATTTATGTGGATAAAGTGGCAACTAAAGATTATTCCTCACATCTGAACACACAGTGACAATATGACAGTGACATGTCACTTAATATGTAGTCACATGTTTCATCACTGAATGACAGCAATATTATTCCAAAATGTCTAATTTATAAGACTTCAAGATTCAATCCAAGTTCATATTTTATACTTTTCAACAACATTTCAGATGAGTGACCCCCAGTACAATAGAGGTGAATGAAATATAGTTTACGATAGAGCTTTACATTTGCAAAAGTAAATTCCATTTACATCCATTGTATTCAGCGGGCAGCAGAGGTTTCAAATGTGGATATCCAGAAACATTCATACATAAAACTCAATCTGCATTGCACAGTACCATTTATTATATAAGATATAGGGAGGGAGAGACAACGCCTGAGGTGAAGAGAGACAACTAGAGGTTTTTGATTTGAATACCTGATTTGTTTTGTTTGTCTGTAAGAAATAAGTTAACCTATATAAGAACTAAATACACCAGATTTAAGTTTGACAACTACGTTTTGGCTGTCTTCATTTCCTGCACCCACACCTCCAGAGCTCCCAGAGGAAAGCTCCCGACCTCTCAAGACATCACAAGACATCACAATACATACATACATACATACATACATACATGCATACATACATACATACATGCATGCATACATACATGCATGCATACATGCATACATGCATACATACATACATACATGCATGCATACATACATACATGCATACATACATACATGCATGCATACATACATACATACATACATACATACATACATACATACATACATACATACATACATACATACATACACATTCATACACATACATGCACATACATACATGCATGCATACATACATACATGCATACATACATACATGCATGCATACATACATACATACATACATACATGCATACATACATACATACATACATACATACATACATACATACATACATACATACATACATGCATACATACATACATACATACATACATACATACATACACATTCATACACATACATGCACATACATACATGCATGCATACATACATACATGCATACATACATACATGCATGCATACATACATACATACATACATACATGCATACATACATACATACATACATACATACATACATACATACATACATACATACATGCATACATACATACATACATACATACATACATACACATTCATACACATACATGCACATACATACATGCATGCATACATACATACATGCATACATACATACATGCATACATACATACATACATACATACATACATGCATGCATACATACATACATACATACATACATACATACATACATACATACATACACATTCATACACATACATACACATTCATACACATACATGCACATACATACATGCATGCATACATACATACATACATACATACATATACATATACATACATACATACATACATACATACACATATATGTATACATACACTTACACATACATACATACACATACACACATACATACATACACACATACACACACACATACATACATACACACATACATAGAGTCATACATACATACACTTACACATACACACAAACACACATACATACACACATACATACACACACTTGGTTTTTGATGGATATTTAATTAATTAACTTTCCCCTTTTATTTTTATCAATATATAGGCACATGATGTAAACAATCTCTTTATGGATCCCTTACATTAATGTTTGTGGGTGAGTTTTTATTTAATTTAATTTTGACAAAATACATATTGAGTGCTACATTTTACAGCTTAAAAAGCAAAAGTCTTCTCTGGTGGACAAACACTGTAGAGTTACAGCATTTAAGACAAAGAACAGACAAAGAAGTAAACACCCTGGAGTCAAGTCAAAGTTTATTATAACCAAACATCACAAAGCGTCTCTACGTAAACAGCAAAACACAAAAAAACATATAAAGGTTAGATAGATTACTTACAAACGGAATATTAGACGATAAAAACAGTAATGAGCAGCATTAGCAAAATATTCAAACAACAAGCAGAAGTGAGTCACATCAGTCTTCACTTTTATAGTTCTGCTTCCTTCATCCGCACAGACATCTAAATATACCCTCAGCCTGCCTTGTACACTTTACAATACTTATTTGTATGCAAAGCTATGAAATATGTATGTTGCAAGAATCACCAAGATACTAATAACAGACAGTGGTGGATGCAGAATGACCCATTTCAGCATAATAAATATTAGATTATAGGATTATAATTATTGATGCGTTAATATCATCACTTTAATGTTGCATCTGGTAAAGGTGGAGCTCATGTTAATTATTGTTATTACTGGGTAGCTTAATCCTAACCTATAATAATAAATCATGATTTACTAGTTGATTTATATTTTGTATTACTACTCTAAATCTACAAAGTAACTGAAGCTATTAAATAAATATAATGGAGTAAAAGGTATAATATTTGCCTCCCAATTGTAGTGGAGTGAGTGTAGAGTGGCATGAAATGTAGATATTCAAGTAAAATAGGCTACAAGTACGTCACAGTTACAGAACTTGAGTAAATGTACTTAGTTACATTCTAGCACTGATAATAGTATACAGATTTAATTCATAAACATCAACACGGTTTCTAAAATACCTCAAACATTTGGCATTTCTGTCCTGCATTTCCTTGTTACTCATCGGACGACTTAAACACCAACGCTGTTACATCTGCAATGAGATGATCGGCTTATATTTCAAATTTCTGCTCTTGTTCTAATATTAATCCTCAGCTCCTAACAGGGTAAACAGGTCATTGTGCTAGGAGAGTGATTAGTAACATTTTAAAAGCCAGTGTAAAATGAAACTAATGAAGAATCAATTTTCAAATAAAAGAAGGAATATACGTAGGGCACCGTCCAAAAACACATACAGGACTAATGTCTCACTTCAACTACTTTATCAACCAAGACTCGTCTCCCTCAGGACTCCACGTTTAGCTTCACTGACCGACTGGTTTTTAGAAGGTCTGTGTACAGTCCATTCCTAACGAAGCCATATTATAAGATTTCAGAAGTTTTTGATGTTCCACCTCCTGGTTCCTTGACCTTGGCAAATGGTAAATAGTAAATGGACTGCTTTTATATCGCGCTTTTTCCAATCATTGCAATCACTCAAAGCGCTTTACAACACATGTCAGCATTCATCCTTTCACACAACATTCATACAGAGACAGAGGCTCCATACAAGGTGCACATCAACTCGTCAGTAGGGATAACCATTCACACACACTCACACACCGTTGGCCATCAGTATCTTGCCCAAGGACACTCTGACATGCTGTCTGCAGGGGCTGGGGATCGAAGCGCTGACCCTCCGACCCACCGGACCTCTTGAGCCACAGCTGCCCCACTCATGAACACGGTGACATTTCTAAACATCCTTTGATATTATACCAAAGAGAAGAAAACAAATATCACAAATATAATATACCAAAGATCAAAATCTGCAGAGTTATTATTGCTGAAATCTTGTGTGATGATTTTTGCACCAACATTACTGACAGCTTGGAGAGCGCTGACCACTTCAATTTATCATGATGCTACCTGTCAGGGATAGTACATTGCACAAGTTACGTGCACATGTCATATAAATGATATGGACTACAGAAACATGTACCACCTCCTTCAAATCAGATTTATCTTGATCTAAGTAATCCACAATATTACAAATAAAGAAGACTTTTCCTATTATCTTTCATAGCTTTTAAATACTAAAACCTAATCAATCCTTCCAATAACTGGTTGCATTTATATGTTGGTCCTGTGACTTCAGCATGTGGCCACAGGTAGCAATAATGACCACTTGGTTCACTAAAATTAGTTCTGAAGTTTTTTAAGACACAAACCTACACCTACGCTAACTGTACTGTAGAAACATGTTTAATAAGTTACTCCGTCGTCAGGCATAAGTTTAACATAGGGTAGGAATAGGTTATCCACTCGTTATCAATAAGTAGGCTGTAGGATTCACCGTCAGCCGACGTAGCCTATATCTAACGTACCTCTAACGTACTTACGTACCATATTCACATACTGTATTCACGTAGGTACGTATTCATAACGTAACGTCTGCATATCTTATGAAGCACATGTCGGGTACGTCCGGTAATTTTGAACATACTCAAAACATCAGCGTTCAACAACGCACCCCAGCGTAACACCGCCTGCTCTTAACGAATACTACTTATACCTTACCTTATATCAACGTACACCAGCGTGTTGTCGATATTTTGTATACGCCATGTTTTTGTATATCGTTATGCATTCGTTGGGCATTCGTCTGATACGTTTTGTATAAGTAAGTGATACTCTATCAATAGGTTAGACATGCGTATCTGGATATGTTCACTTTTCTGATCCGATGAAAAGTTGGACGTATTTGGACTCTGACAAATTTTCCCAGACACAGCAGTAACATGACTCGAGGACACTCTCTGGAGTTGATCAAACCCAGAGCGAACAGACAGATAAGACAACAGTTATTTAGTAACCGAATCATAAACGACTGGAACTCTCTACCAAACCACGTTGTGACAGCCCCGTCCACTGATGCTTTTAAATCTAGACTAGACAACACTGGAGGGACTATCGCTAACTACTAGCGTACACCCAAAAATCTATGTTAAGATCAATTGTATACATTGAGCATATTGCCTTCACACTACTGTAACCATGATGATGATGATGATGATGATGATAGCGCTGTCAATGTACATCCACTAAAAGTTTGTTTTTGACACTGACAGGCTGAGATCGTTATTATAAGTGTCTAACAACATTATGGAAAGGACTTTACAGAGAAATTAAATGTTTTTATTTACCTTTTGCTTGATCTGTGTTTTTTTCCTGGAAGGAAAAGGTAGGCCATTTATTAATAATAATATCAATATTAAGAAACATTAATATTAATATTAATGTTGGGTTATTCTTTTTTTCCGCATGTTTCAATAAATGCCCACACACGGTTCTTCGCCTCCTCACTAAACTACATTTAAAGGCCATAGAGTTAATGTCATGTTGGCCTTAAGGTAGTTTATTAATCATTTGTGTAACTTTTGTTGTGCCCTGATTAGCATGACAATAATAACCAAACTTGTTTAGTGGAGGAAATAATTTCTGAGGTTCAGATTTACCAAAAACAAAATGTATGTTGCAGTGTCGTGGAAAAAGTCTTTCCTCCGGGCCAGAGGTGAAGTCTGGACCTCCTCCTCCAACACTTTAAATCTAATAAGCTGCTCTCGTTCTGCTCTCGTTCTAGTCTTAAAGTTACAACAGATTCAAAAGAAGTTCACTGGAGAAGAAGACAGTCAGATACAATAGAGTTTATTCTTACATGAAAATAAGAACTCACCCGAGGTCACAGCCGGCTGTAAACACTCAATTCTAGCATGCTGTGCTCTTCTCTTATACACATACCTCTTGTGACGTAGATGAGGTTATAAGGTCATCCATTTCTCGCTGTCTTGTTCTCCTAATAATAAATCAATGGACTGTGTTTTTCCTCTTCACTCTTTGAATTAACACCTGAGTCCAACTAAAATTTCCTGAGGAAGTCATGGGGTCGTCAGTATAGTTTATGTATGTAACTCCTTTTTCCTCCTCGATATGCTAAGGGTCTCATGAATCTGTTTATTTTATGCGTTGGGAGGCCTTCTTTTCACTTTTACAAGGTCAGCGCTGTTATTCTGGCCTTCAGCCAGCTGTGCCTACAGATGCTGTGCTTTCACAACCAGATTGAGTATATTGAATATTACACATTTATATCATATATGTTAGATACAAAGTATTTGCTAAATTAATAATTATCACAACAGCAGCGCTCATTTTCTACATATAAGTATTAAAAGAGTAACTGACAACTGTTTTGGCTTGGATGATGCATTTTACATCAAGAAGGAACCCTCGACTTCAACCTTTCCATGTGAAGCTTCACCTTTCAACAAATTAAACATTTCAATTCACAGAAGCTGTGGAAACCTTATTATCTCAGGTGTTTAGACATGTGTAATGTCTTTCCTTCTTTTAAAGCAGACAGATGACTCAACATCTGCTCAACTTCAATGCGTTCTCTGTTCAAAGCTGTAGTTCTACTTAAACTGACCCAGAGGACATTTACGATCGAAATGTGTGGTTTAGCAAATTATGTCAGCTAACTGAGAGCATAGTATGACACATAGATGCATACTGAATGCATTTGTTTCTGGGTGTGTGCGTGTGTTTAGGGTGTTTTGCATGACCTCTTTGCTGTCGTCACGACTTCCCAGAGGCCTTGTGGATCTGAAAACCATCTTTGTTCCAGAGGTTTCTGATAATGAAGCTCTGCCACATCACACTGTACAGAAAATCAGCAAAACCACACATTTGTTTTCCACAGATTGTTGCACTGCAAAAAAATTATAATTTTACATTGTGAAGTTATTTACTGCTGTGTTTATTTTTAAAGTAAATGAGCAGCATAAGTGATCATTTATTGTGTTTATAATTGAACTTGTTTCAAGTTTAAATTAAGCGTTGACATCTTGTGATCATGCAGCTCACACTTCATATAAACTGCACCCCACTTCACTGAAAAATGAGTTCCTGAAAGGATTCGTGATGCAATTAAAAAGGCAAATGAGTTCTGCCACCGTGCAGTGTTTGAATTGTTTGTTTTAAAAGGAGTTTTATCTAAAACATTCAAAAGAAACATAACACTGAGACACAGAATACCACCATCCAAATACATTCTGGTGATGTGGGGAAAAAGTGACAAACATTTCCATAAATTATTCCATCTATTTGTTTTAATATTTAAACAATTTTACTGCTGAAATTTGATGATGCAACAATTTTGTTTTACAAAGTCCAAGCAGTCAGACAGACATCCATCTTTCAAATTATTCTATAATAAGTTTTTGTTCATAGAAACATTTGACAATGTGGGTGACGGATTTACAGCTATTTTTTGTATAAATATTACTTAACTAATTAATAAGATAAACAATCTCAGAAGCCTTGTTGTCACCGTTAAGTTTCGAGACTCCAGGAAGTAGTCAAGTTGTAGTTTTTTTATAATGATATAATTATAATGAATTCCTATGCTCACTGTTGCTCACTGGGCACACGCCAGGGAGTGTGCAGCTCCCAGTGTGTGTCACGTGATAAATACAGAAGTTGCAATACAAAGTGTGGCCACTACACTAAAATCTCTTCACAGCTCCAACCTGAGGTATAAATATAATATATGCTGTGTTGAAATTTGAAGGAGGAGAGTTAGCTAATGTTAGCTGTTAGCAGCCGCTGGGCAGTCCTGCTTGGCTAAAGAAAGGAACTAACAGCTAATGTCAACGGTGCTTTGAGTTACATTATGATGCATTTAAGCTCTATTCAGTAACAATGAGTATTGGGCAAAGGTCAAATATAATGTTATCATGATGTGTTTGAATGTAAAATGTAAGATGTGTTCACAGCAATATAAAAGATCTGGATGCTGGATCTGACATTTCCCAAAATGCTATTCAGTAGCGTCTTCCATTGAGCCTCTTTATTTAACGTAACAGTATTCCAGTGGTGGGAGAAGTACTTGGATCGTTTACTTAATCAAAGCAGTAATACCACATCCACGATTCACTTGCAAAGGTCAAACATTTCATTTCATTACAAAATCACAGGTGATTTTATTGCTCAGTCTTAAACAAAATTCACCTTCTCTCCCGAGCTTCACAGATACAATCTGCAACAGAAAAAGGTTCCCTTCGTTAAGCACAACTCAGGTTTTTCAGCCAAAAGAAATCCACATAAATGAAGGTCATTTTATTAAAAAAGGTGCATCTCTTATGTCCTCGTAGACATATAACCTCATTCTCAATGTCACCTCGCTCACACAACAAAGTGTGACCTCCTCTAAACCCGCTCTCTCCAGGCTGAAATGTTTCTGAGCGTAACTGTGAACATATCGGCTTTTGTTTAAAGGATACTTCACACAAAGTTCTGCACTGTATAAGAACTCCATTACAAGTAAAAGTAGAATCATTTAAAATCTTACTTAAAGCTAGGGTCTTCTCCAAAAACATTTTTTGTTATATTTATTGAAAGAAAACTTTAGAAGACTAAAAAAGGAAAGACATCCTGTATCTGTGGTTTCCCAGTACTGTAATAATCAAAACTTTGTTACTTATCCAACTTCAACTCCATCAATGAACTAAACCTGAGGAGCGTTTCAATCAGAAGCTCCTCCTACAGACAATCAATTAAGAATGACATAACTTTTCTATGTAAAACCAACAAAAACTATTTCTAATAATTATTCTAACAATAAAGATTGTTTAGGGTACTTTAAACAAGACTATTTCCTGAACCAATGAAACAATCTCTGCACTCAACAGTCTGAGTTCACTCATTGGACGCTGAGCAGCAGGTAACATGATGCAGCAAACATTTGGTTAATAATAATAATAATAATAATAATAATAATAATAATAATAATAATAATAATAATAATAATAATAATAATAATAATAATAATAATAATAATAATAATAATAATAATAATAATAATAATAATAATAATAAATAAATAAATGATAGAGCTGCTAAATCTCATGAACATTTCCAGCACTTCGCTATCTTACATGCACGTGGGAACGCTCGTGCTGCCGCCCGCACAACTTCCCTTCAATACATTACCAGTCATCATGTATAAGTTTACACTAATGATAATACAACATTGATTGTAAGGCATTGATTCAGCGTTCCACTTGTATTTAGGTTGGCTCTGTGAACTGAACAACGATCTATATGGCATTTGTGCTGCATTCAAAACAAACACATCTTCTTTGTATCTTTAAAACTCTTGAACTCTGTACTCACCTGGGGTTGGGTGGATGTACCTGTTATATTTCAAGAGTCAAGGTCAGTACTTCATAAAACAACAATCTTTTAAAATGATGTCTGGAGTTTTTTTCCCGCACTTCTGCAGCCTGCTTGTTAAACTCACCAGCGGACTCACCTCCTGTATATATTGATCAGGTGTTTCTCTAAACATGGCAACACAGCTCAAAGCTGTGATAAAGAGTCAGGCGCTGCTCAATCACTGAACACGTTGTTATTGAAGATGCTCCTTTCACTGTGTTCCATCGGTGTTTTGATCAGCTGTCGACAATATAATAACTGAGTGAGTATATACGTTTCTTTTGAATTAACAATCAAACAGTCATAAAGAAAATCAGAAGGTTACGATTTCACACACATATTTGTCCTCATGTTGTCTCACATATCCCAGTATCACTGTACAGTCTCATTAGTATCACAGCTGTATTCAGGAGCTCCATGTTTTATTTCCTCTCAGTGTGTTTTTATTAATGTGCATATTAAATAACTCACCACAGTCATAAGGTTTGTCCCCCGTCAGGGATCAAACCGTGAGGAGTGCTGCTGATGGTGCAGCCGACCGCCCGTCCTGCTGCTGCCACTCTTCCTCCTCCTCTTCCTCTGTGGTAAGACAGTAATAATGGAGAGCATTTTACATGACTGGGGGTTTTGATTTTCTTGATGTGTCCCATGTATCATGTATTTTCTCTCTGAATTGTTGTCAACGTCACCGAAAGACGAACATCCAAAAACACAGTTTAATTTTCTGCTGCTTTCATGATCTTCTTCTTCATGTCAGTGCTCACAGCGTCGACTTTGCACAACAAATTCTTCCTTCCTCAGAATTTATTTTTATAGTTTATATGTTTTTTGATCTGCTTTTTGGACAAAATATTAAAACATATTCTCCAATGATGTCATTTCTACTTTGCACTCTTGTCTCAAGAACCACTGTATGCTAACTTAAAAACAAAGAAGGAACGTTATAGGACAACGCTAGTGGTTTTAGCCCATTGGAAATGTGCATATTTTATAATGACAATTTTCCAAAGCATATAATCAGACTTTAGATTGTTTTCATTCCCTCCAGGCAGCCATGGATTTTAGGAAACTATAAACTTAATGATTTAACGATAATGATACAACATCAGGAATGTCTCCTGTTAATTTGCACCTGATGAAAATATATAATCCACTTCAGTTAAAGAGGGAGATTGAGGTGAATGGGCAGGTTTTGTATTTTTTTCTGAGCAGAAATTCAACAAAGATGTTAAAACATCTCAAACATAACTTACACATACATAACCACCATTTGTAGATGCAAGATGCCATCAAATATTAAGCATTAATTATAAATGTTATGTACAGATGCCAACAAAATGTATTAATTATGTTATGGCAGATTGTCAAACACACCATGTTTTTTGGGCAACCAATTATTAAATTACTTTTTGATATTAAAAATGTTATTTTTCTTACAAACAGGAAGTGCTAATAGCTAATTCGGCATACTTGTAATGCCCTTCATGCTTCACAGAGGATGAACTCTGATGACTTTACCAACTTCCTTTGTGGTTTTGAGTTTTAAGTCTTGAATTTGCTTAGAAATCATAGAAAAAGATGCTTTGTTTGAATCCAGAACTTGCCCCAAGAATGATCATGTGTTAAGTTTTTCTCAGTATCAAAATAATCCAGTCATAAATGTCTGTACATTTAGGGGGAAACAGGGACTGCATACAGGGACTGCTAATAGCTGATTTGTGTTATTTAATAGAACTGTGGAAAAACTGAAACCTGGAAAAAAAAAGCCAAATTACCATAAAATAAAACACATTTCTAGGTCTCCTCAAACTGATCTGGGGTCTGCTAATCTGATACAGCCAGTGTCGGAAGAAGTGTTCAGATCCTTATTTGCAGTACTAATACACACTGACAACACTGTACAACATGTAAAAGTCCTGCATTCAGAACTTCACTTAAGTACAACTGTGTAAGTATTATCAGCTGAATGTACTTCAACATTATTCAGCATGTCTCCTAAAAATAGTTTGACCATCCATCCACCCCGACCTCTGCACGTGGACTTTTATTACTCGAAACAGAAGATAACACTGCAGTTTCCTTTTATGGGAACCTATTTTTTAGGAGACCAGGCTGGACCATCATGTTTGTAGCTTTGTCGCTATCCTGCGAGAACCACGCGTTTCTAAAAAGTCAACTTTTCTCAACACATAAAGGAACACTTCAGTTTGTCACAAACATTTAAAGTCAACACATCTGGAGATACTTGGTTCTCACTGGACAGGAAGAGGATGCAAACTGTAATCTGTAAAGTGTGTGAAGCCGCTTCCCTCTGAGATGTACCTCGGTCTTCACTGGATACAGCTCTGCTTCTTAACAATCTAAAGAAATTAAGTAATGACAGATTAAACTGCACAATTGTATTCTTGTCAGGTTGTCAGGTTGGGGGGGGGGGCTGCTTTTCTCACCTCCATCAAATTGACGACAAATTGTGACATCGTGTGTGTGAACAGGTCAGAGCGAAGAATCAACCCGATCTGCAACCTGCGCTGTCAAAGTCATTTAAAACTACATCACACACATTTTCATCGCAGGTTCCAGGAATAGACAGACACATTTTTGTCAGTTCTGTTCTTGAGACAAATGTGAATTGATTTGAAAGTACATTAAAGTGAACTGAGAAACATCATCTGACCTCTTCCTGTAGCTCCCTCAGCTCCTCCCCAGGTGTGCCGGGGGGAGGAGGGAGGAGAGAGGTAGGTGGGTGAAATATCCTTAGCGCTTCAAGGACAGCGCTGTAATTTTCTTTGACAACATCTTAAATGGCTGCTGCTGATTTTTTTCAGCTGGTGCAGAGCGTAAAGGGGAGGAGGAGGAGGGTTGATGTAACCGGCTGAAATCACAGTCTTAACATCCCAATCTGTCAGAGTATCTGAAGACGAGACATCTGACAGGCTGCGGAGCTGCAGAAAGTGTCAGAAACACCAAAAAAAGAAAACACACACACACGTATTCACTCTGCCGTGTGCTGAACTCGCTGATTTTAGAGGTTTTACAGGATTATCTGTCCCATGCTGCAGCAGTCACTTCTCTATATTTGGAGATTTGGTTTAAATGTCTTTCTGCTCTGATCAAAATACTCTTTGAAAACACACGACTTCTATGGTTTGTTTTATGTTGCTTCATCAGTGACTTCAGTGTGTCTCTGTTGGAGATCAATGGCCCAACTTATGTCCTGTAAAATCATTATAATACACTTTGTGTCATATTTAGCTTTTCTTTTGCTTTTTGGGGGGTTGAAAGCAAATGTAACCGCACACTGAATAACCATAAACACAGAAAGAACCTCTATAATGTAATAAAACTGCAGCAACTAAAATGTCCAGTTATTGTTGAGACAACTTATTTATTAGAGTTGATTGTAGCTGCAACTAACGATTATTTTCATTATTGACGATACATTTCTGGATTAAATGTTTGGTCCGTAGAAATGTGAGAAAATGGTGATGCCTGAGATATGAAGTGTGTTTGAGACATAAGACACACACGCAGAACATCTTCACAATCAGGAAATATTTGGTATTTATGCTTAGAAAATGATTTTATACAATGAATTATTTAAATAGTTGCAGATTATTTTTCAGTTGATTGACTAATCAAGTGCTGTAAGAGTGAGTTATATATTTATTATATGTTTCTCTCATTTCAACACCTCACAATATCGATAAAACAAGCAGAAGAAAACAGTAACACAGTGACCCAAACTGTAACACGTACAATAAACACAGACAAACCAAACTGAAAATATCATAAAGACAGAAAAGTAATTAAGACAAACATAGAAGTGTTTTGAAAAGGCTCCTGACCAGTAAGCAGTTTACCTTGTGTGTGTAACTCTCTCTTTTTAGTACGTGGGGAAGCTTGTTGGAGGCCGTTTGAATTCACCTGCACCTTTTGTTCATGTTGTTTCCCCACACTTAGTTGACGACTGAAGTGTCTCCTTCAAACAATTAGAGTCTTGTCTTGAATTAAACAATTTGTTGTTGCAATCTTTCACATTGTACAGCCATTCAGAGCTGTGAAATGTAGTGGAGTGTAAAGTAGTGAAGGAATGTATGTAAGTACATGTACTCAAGTACTGTACTTTTTCAGGCACTTGTACTTTACTTGACTCCCCTACATCTCAGAGGCAAATATTGTACTTTTTAATCTAAAATTGATAAAAAAACAGAATCATATAATATTCTATAATTACATAACACTTTGAAAGGAGCTATTATGGATAATAAGTACTTTTACTTTTGATACTTTAAGTACATGTTGCTGGTAATACTAACACTAAAAGTTACATTTTGAATTCTGAGGTATTTTTAAACCATGGTATGTATACTTTTACATAAGTAAAGTATCTGAGTACTTCTTCTACTTCTGGTATAAAGTAGCAGAAAATGAAAATATTCAAGCACAGTACAAGTAGCTCAAAGTTTTGCTTAAGTGTACTTTTCAGCATTGAATGTCACTATGACAGAAGTGTTGTGTTTCAGGCTCTGAAGCTCAGACGTGTTGTGATGTCAGGGCAAAGTCAAGTGTTTGTTGCTGTTGAACAATCGAATACAGACATTAAATGTGACGTATTGCCCCTTTAAGCAGCAGATGGCTGCATGTGTTTGTCTTGGCGCGTTGAACCCCACCCATCTGCTGCCCCGACGAGGTTAAAACAAAACGCTAAGAACATTATATAACATCACTGCACCACCAACACAGATCTGCCTCCTAATGCAGGCTGCGCTGCCAGAATCGCTCTTCAAACCCACAGACATTACACAGGGGAGTTTGCATCTTGCTCCGGCGCCCCACCGGCGCACAGGGAATGTAAAGGAAAACACGTTCAGTCTAGTTAGATGTGACAGACTCAAAAGGCTGTGGCGTCTTTGATGAGGAGGAGTGTTCATGGTGTTAATATAGGTTAATACGACAACGAAGACATAAAGGTATACAGCTGAGAATAAACATGACAGCAAGAAAGGAGGGAAACGCTGACGCACTTGTCCAAACGTGGCCCGACAAGTGGAGAGGAGCTGACAGGAGCACGAACACACACTTATACACACACACACACATGCATATATATATATATATATATATATATATATATATATATATATATATATATATACTGTATATGCACACACACACTGAGAGCAGCGCTAAAAGAGAATCTGTGTTGGTGTAACTGTCTGTTCCTGCGACAACACTTTCATTTCAGCTCTGACCCAAATAGACCTACATGGCTGGCACTGTGTGTGTGTGTGTGTGAGAGAGAGAGAGAGAGAGAGAGAGAGAGAGAGAGAGAGAGAGACACACACAATTTGTGAGGTCTGAACAGCTTGAGGAAACGTTTTATATTTAAGGTCTGAGGTTAGAAACTAGATTTGTTTAAGATCAAGGTGAGGCCTTGAGATACAAAATGTACTTGCAGATGTAAATACAGAGTCTGTGTGTGTGTGTGTGTTCATAACTTAAAGGTGCACTACACCTCAATTTCCCAGCCGTGTACCTTTTTTGTAAGCGTTGAACAATTCTTCTATCGTGGTTGTTTCAAAAGTTTTGACCCCGTCGGATTTCGGTTCACTGTTGATTTGAATGGGATCTGTATTCAGGTGAGAAAGGGCATACACTATACACACTTTACACACATACACACACACACACACACACACACACACACACACACACACACACACACACACACACACACACACACACACACACACACACACACACACAGTCAAATACACTCAGCAGATGGTAAGTGCGATTCAGCACTGAGCCCGGTTTCTGAAAAATAGCACAGAGGTTTGAATACAGTCTTTGTGCACCCAAGACCTCAATAGCCTCGATACAATTGTGTAACGGACCTTCTTTCACAGAGCTGGAGAGGCCGAACGGGAGAGGGCGGGAGGGAGAGAGAGAGAGATGTGGCACAGAGGAGAAAACTGAAGAATAAGGGTGGGAGATTGAGTCAGAGACGAGAGAGGAAAAAAGTAGAAAGAAAATTGGAAAAACAACAAAAAAGGGAAGGGACAGGATCAACATTGAGGGAAAAAGGAGGATGGATTGAGATGTAGAGAAAGAAGAAGGAGAAAGTGAAAGAGAGCTTTTGGAGAAAACAAGTTACTGTCGGACGAAAGGAGAAAGAACAGAGACGAGGAGGAGAGGCAGGGAAGCAGACAGGAAAACTGAAGAACAATATGGCCAAAAGTATGTGGACACCATAACATATCATATAAGGAAACGTTCTCACTACCAACTCCTCAAACACGGGAGCTTGGTCAGTAGCCCAACACCTCAAACGTCCCCCTCTAGTGTCAGTTTTGCAAATGTTAGTTTCCACTCGTTACACGTGTCCAAAGGAAACAACACAACTACTTGATTAGGTTTAGGAAAAGACTAGCACCTTTGTTACATAGTTAAGTATGTAGGTCAGCTGTTTCCAACCTTTTTTGCTCCACGGACCGCTTTCATGTAAGACAATATTTTCACGGACCGGCCTTCAAAGTGTGGGGGGATAAATATGACAAAATAAAATGATAAGACCGGCATAAAACAAATATAAAGTGCATAAAAAACTCACCATTATGCTGAATTAGTGGGAGCCCTGAGCTTGTGTCTCTGCAACGAACCTGTCCAATATATAATTCTTCACCAATAGTAAAAGGTTTCTTTGTCTTAGCGATACGGTTAGCCACTAAGTATGATGCTCTCAGTGCACTCGCATTTGTTGATGTGGTGGCCATCAGTAATTGTTTATGTCCTTCTTGTTCATGTTTTTTCTCATTTTTTAAGTAAAATATCACGTGACTGAGACGAGCGTCTTGACCTATGACACACAGACGGATGTATCCGGTCATTTTTCTAAATAAAACATCTTTCAGACTGATAATCAATCAAATATTCTATATTATCTATATATATATATATAGATATATAGATAATATATATTATTATTATTACAATTACTTATAGTTGACTTCTGTTTCCACACAGGACACGAACAGCGGTCTCTTGGGTGAATGTTTTTTTTGACCCATCCATCCACCCCGACCTCTTCCTTGAGGTGCAACACTGATCAGGTCTGGCTCAGGGGTTGATGTCAGAGCTCTGTGCTGACTAGTCAAGTTCTTTCACAACAAACTTGGAAAGGCATTCCTATATGAAGCCGGCTTTGTACATTGCCTTGTTAAAACAGTGGTTCTCAACCTTTTTGGCTTATGATCCCCTACAAATAAAATAATGTCTACATCACAGGTTGTAGCCTAAGTGTGCAGACAAACTGTAAGTTGTGAGCATATCAACCAAATACGGAAGATCCGTTTACAGATTTACTTTACTGGTGAAAACATCCAGTGTTTCACAAGAAACAAGACAGAGGTTTGCCATCTTCTCTGTGAGGCTACATTCTAAAAGCCCTATCACACATATTCGTATGACAGAAACGTATGCCGGCGCATACGAAATATCTGCAATACGTTGATATTAATTAAGGGTAAGTTGGGATCGTTTGAAGGACGCAGACGATACGCCGACCACGCCAGACATGCACAGTTCCGTATGGGAGAGACATATGCCGGTGTATATGAAAATTAGCTCAAAATGTGTCAGAATCCAAATATGTCCAACTTTTCCACAGCAGTGTTGTAGCTGACGCATACATAACGAATACATAACAAATGATTATACGTATGTCAAACATTGATAGCGTATCACTTACCTATTTAAAACGTATCAGAGCATCTGGCCAACGGAGCTGGAAAAGTGCCATTGGTTACGTCATGCTGATGCTGGAGAACGGCTAGACATGCTGAACGCTAGCTGTACTGTAGAAACACGTTTAATAAGTTACTCCGTCGTCAAGCATGATCTTAACATAAGGTAGGAATAGGTTATCCACTCGTTATTAATAAATTGGCTGTAGGATTCACCATCAACCGAATCTATCAGAACCTCTAACGTAGTCACGTAGGTATTCACGTAGGTATTTACGTACTATATTTACATAGGTAAGTATTTACATACTATATTTATGTAGGTAAATATTCACGTACTATATTTACGTAGGTAAGTATTCACGTACTATATTTACGTAGGTAAGTATTCACGTAGGTAAATATTCACGTACGTATTCTGTATTCACGTATGTCTAACGTCACGTAACGTCTGCAAATCTTATGAAGCACACGTTGGGTATGTCCGGTAATTTTGAACATGCTCAAGACATCAGCGTTCAACAACGCACCCCAGCGTAACACAGTGAGCTCTTAACGAATACTACTTATACCTTACCTTACCCATTAAAGTCAATACTATCCCTGTACCCCATCATTCCTCTTTTGAATGCCTAGCTGTGAAACTCACTGGCTCTGCACCCATCATTATTGTTACCATCTACAGACCTCCTAAAACCTCTGCTGTTTTTCTCACTGAACTATCAGAACTTTTAACATCTGTCTGTGCGATGTCCCCCACTGTCATCCTTGTGGGGGACTTTAACATCCATATCGACGACCCTTCCAGTACTCTTGCCAATGACTTCAAATCACTTCTTGAATGTCTTGGTATCACACAGTATATCAACTTCCCAACGCATAACAAAGGTCACATACTGGATTTAATCTGCTGCACTGGTCTTACTCCCTCTAACCTCACTGTTGCAGAGTTCCCCATCTCTGACCATAAAGTTGTGTCCTTCAAGGTCAACGCCCCCCTATCCACCATAAAAAAGCAACGAACCATCTCCTCCAGAAACATTAAACACATCAACCCCACGGCTCTCACCACCCTTATTAACTCCTCCCCCAGTCCTCCCCCATCCTTCTACCCTGCTGAACTGGTGAGTCATTACAATGACTGTCTCTCCTCTTCCCTGGATGCTCTGGCCCCCCTCAAAACTCGCACAGTCTCCTTTGTTCACACCGCTTCCTGGTTCACCGCAGACCTTCGACAACTAAAAACCACTGGTCGTCGACTCGAGTGGCTGTGCAAAAAGACTGGACTCTCAGTGCACATCCAACTTTACACTGAACACCTACACCTCTACAAGAACGCTCTCTCCACCGCAAAATCAACAATGGTAAAAATAACACTAGAACCCTCTTCTCAACAGTCAGCCACCTACTTCAGCCAGCTACAACACTCCCGCCAGATGTCTCCACCGACCACTGCAATGACTTCCTGCAATTCTTTGATACCAAAATCAACACCATCCATCATCAGCTGGCCTCATCCTGTACTTCCCCAAGTGATCCACCCTGGATGGCTACCACCAGCCAACCATTCACCAGCACACTCTCCAACTTCTCACTAGCAACAGAATCGACCATCTCCAAGCTTATCCTTAAATCCAAACCCACTACCTGTCAGCTCGACCCCCTCCCCACTATCCTCATCAAAGCATGTCTACCTTCCATCGCCCCCATGATCACAAGAATAATTAACTCCTCCCTCACCACTGGATTTGTAACCCCCTCCCTCAAAACAGCTGCAATTACGCCGGTTCTCAAAAAGCCTGGTGCTGACCCAGCTGACCTAAACCATTACCGACCCATCTCCAACCTCTCCTTCATCTCCAAAACCCTTAAACGGGTCATTGCTGCTCAACTTCAGCTGCACAACTTCAGCTGCACCTCGACACAAACAACCTCCATGAACCTTTTCAATCTGGTTTTCGCCCCAACCATAGTACTTAAATAGCCCTGGTCAAACTCACCAACGACCTCCTCCGTGCAGCGGACTCTGGACTACTCACCATCCTTATCCTCCTTGACCTCACCGCTGCCTTTGACACCATCTCCCACCAGACACTCATCCAGCGCCTGGCTGACATTGGGATCTCTGGTGTAGCACTTTCCTGGTTTTCATCTTATCTCTACAACAGACAACAATATGTGCAACTGAAGCAACCACAGGTTCTGGTGTTCTGCTGTTTCACGGGGTGTCCCCCAGGGGTCAGTACTGGGTCCACTATTGTTCATTATCTACCTACTTCCCCTTGGCACAATCCTCCGCCACCACAATGTCCACGTTCACTGTTATGCCGATGACACTCAGGTGTACATTTCTACAAAACCCACCACTGCCCTCCCGCCCACATCCCTCACCACCTGCCTACAAGACGTTCGGAGCTGGATGACCAGGAACTCAAACTCAATGGCGACAAAACCGAGGCCCTTCTCATCGGCTCCAAAAGCACTTTATCCAAAACACAAACTTCCACTGCCCCAAACTTCATCATCGATGGCTTCTCCGTACCGTTCTCTAGTCAAGTCAAGAGCCTTGGTGTCACTCTGGACAGCACCCTCTCCTATGTACCCCACATAAAGAACATCACCCGCACTGCTTTTTTCCACCTGCGCAACATCTCCAGACTCCGCCCGTCCCTGTCCCAATCCAGTACAGAAGTCTTGGTCCACGCTTTTGTGACATCACGGATCGACTACTGTAATGCTGTTCTCTGTGGCCTTCCAACCAAACTGCTCAACCGACTTCAAATCATCCAAAATGCCGCTGCCCGGATCACGACCCGCACCAAATCCTCTGAACACATCACCCCCATTCTCCTGAAACTTCACTGGCTCCCTGTTCAATCTCGGATCAACTACAAAAACATCCTACTCACCTACAAAGCCCTTCACAAACTCGCCCCCACCTACCTAAGTGACCTCCTTTAGGAGTATACCCCCTCCCGCCCCCTCCGCTCATCCTCAGCTGGTCTACTGACGGTCCCCACATCACGCCTCATCACCATGGGTGCCAGGGCCTTCAGCTGCACTGCTCCCAAGCTCTGGAACTCCATCCCTTGCCACATCCAACAGTCCGAAACTGTTACAACATTCAAGTCCCAACTCAAAACTCACCTGTTTAAACTGGCCTACTCTCTGTAGTATCAATCATCCTGTATCCTCCCCCCCCCCCCTATTTTCTCTTTATTGCTTTCTTCCTGTGTCTCAAACATATCTCTGGTATTGTTTGTTTGCTCTCCCTTCCAATGTCCTGCTGTTTTTATCTCTTGTATTTGTACGGTGTCCTTGGGTGTCTTGAAAGGCGCCTCCAAATAAAATGTATTATTATTATTATTATTATTATATCAACGAAAACCAGCGCGTTGCCGATATTTTATATACGCCATATTTTTGTATATCCTATGCATTCGTTGGGTATTCGTCTGATACATTTTGTATAAGTAAGTGATGCGCTATCAATAGGTTAGACATGCGTATCTGTATATGTTCACTTTTCTGATCCGATCCGATGAAAAGTTGGACGTATTTGGACTCTGACAAATTTTCGTATGCGCCGGTATACGTTTCTGCCTTACGGAGATGTGTGACAGGGCCTTAACATATTAATGTTTGGCAGGTATAACGTTTACTGTGTTCATTATCTTAGTTTAGCGTGTTAGTGTGGTAACATTAGCTTATTAGCAGTAACACAAAGTACAGCTGATGGGAATGTCATTAGTTCTGCAGATATTTGGCCATACATGTAATCAGAAGTATTGGACCCATTAAAATGTTGACCTGATGACGATGCTAGATGAAAAGTTAGAGGATCACCAAAGTTATTACAACTCATCTTGAGAGGGACAAGAATATGTGAATTATATGTCAGTAATATTCTTTCATCATACAGGAAAACTGTGTGCACACAACTACAGTAAATGCGGTTACAGCTTCGTCAATCATCTTTTTTCTACGAGTTCTAAGCAGATTCGAGACATTTCACTGAAAACCATGAGACTAAAGTCATTGGGGTTAATCATACTGTACACTATTTTGTTTAAAAGAAGTCTGGTGATCCCTCAATGATTTCTTTTGACACCTATCATGGCATGCAAGGATTTAACGTCATTGGAAGAAAGACGCCTTGTCGTAAAAGTCTGATCCCAAGGTATTGGAGTGTGGCTTGTTGTTAGCAGATTTTTCACTCACGTACGTGTGTAGCATCTTCTCACGTTTAAATCATTAACACGTTCAATTTGAAACACAAGATGTCACAGTTGGGGTTTTCCCCTGGATAATACACCTCCAGAAAACACTTCAAGTTCATTAAACTTAGTAAAAAGTAAAATGCGAGTCTGCATTAGTCAAATTTAGCTTTAATTTGATGGTTTTCTATGTTGTTTTCTTTTTAATTAATTCAAAAATTGACCCAGAAAACTGAATTGTAATGCTGAATGTAACATAATTTAACATCAATCTTGCATGAACTTCTGATCATTACATCATGATGTAACCTGCAGGATCGCTTTATGGTATAAAAGGGGAAGGAGTGAGAATCTGATGTTTGTTCTCCTTAAAGAGAAACACAACCAACACGATCGAAGTGAACAATATCCTACAATTTACTAATTTATTACATTGAAGTTTTGATTTCTAAACAAACATGAGAGCCGTTTTCAGGAAAATTGGAAAGCAGAGAAACTCATTTAGTCACTTTCTGTGTTGGTAAAGTGTGAAATCTGTGCCAAAAAAACAAACAGCCAGTGAGCGGAACTGAAACAAAAAGGCTTGAGAATGAGGGCACACTGAGAGAGACGGAGCAGGTTATAAGAAGTAGAGAAGAAGAAGAGTAGTGTAAAAGAGGAAGTGCTGAAGAAGAGGAAGAGGGTAGACAGAAGGAGAGACAATGAAGTGAGACGAGAAACACAAAGAATACTAATAGAGGAGAGATGTGAGCGAACACACACTCCGAGTTTGTTACTTGAGGTCTTTACATGTCCTCCTATATTGAGGTCATATATGTGTGTATGTGTGACATCATCATCCTCCTCATCATCATCCTCAACTGCAGAAATTAAACAGCGATCCAGTGGAGGACGAGGATGAATTTAGATGACAGACAGGAAGCACGAAGTCCAAAACAAATCCTACAATGAGCAGTTGTTTGTGTTATAGATCGGGCTGTCAAATTAAAACGATCATTTGGATTAATTAATTCTGAAAATGATAATGCGTTAAAGAAAGAAAGGAAATAAACGCGTATCATATTATTTCAAATGTATTTCAATAAATTGCAACACTACCTTTATTGCAAAATGACATCGATGTACCAACGCACCTCTGACACCGTGCGTCGCATGATTCCAACTGATCCAACAAATTCCATTCCAAAAGGCATGTAAATAGTACGTTAAATAGTTAAAAAGACCGTTACGGCCACTAAACAGTCGATTAACAGGCTGGCGATTAATAGCAATTACTTTGATTTCATGTAATTCATTTGATTAAAGAATTTGAGCGATTGACAGCCCTGGTTACTCATCGATCCCTTCATTATTAAAGGTAAACTGTACAGGGAGCCGTGTAGTTGTCCCAAAATAACCTCTTTAGTCAAAACCAGTTTAAACAGTCTACAGTCATAGCACTTCCCCGAGGCTGTACTTGAACCCAACTATGCTTTAAGCTTAACACTAATATGCTCACAACAACAATGCTAACATGCTAATGCTAAGCAGGTATATTCTTTACCATATTCATCATCTTAGTTTTGCATGTTAGCACGATAACATTTGCTAATTAGCACAAAACACAACATACAGCTGAGGCTGATGGGAATGCCATTAGTTTGCATGCATTTGGTCATAAAGCAAATTAAAATGATGACCTGATGGCACAAGATAAATCTTACATTTCTTACAATTGACCCTGAGGAGAACATGAATGACTGTTGAAATATTTCACTAGAGGAAAGGACAGAAGATGTATCCTCTGGGGACTATGAATGACAATCTATCTCATTGTTGTTGAGATATTTCAGTCTACGTCAAGAGTCCACATTGTGTTGTTTTAGATATCAGTGAGACGCAATGTAATCAAGGAAGTGCAGTTTGAGTAACAGATTAAATACTTGGAAGGATTATCAGAGACCAAAACACTGCACAAAGGTTAAGAATGTTATGAGGAAGGACTTACAACTTTATTTTATCCTCTGTCTTGCTGATATGCAAGGATTAAAACCAATTTATCAAAATTGTGTTCTTGCTCAAATTTCACATTTTTGTTCTTTTGCAAGTTTTGAGTTTTTGCTAGATTTGTTTATTTATTATTATTTTATCTGACCTGCTGTTCCTCTATAATGTATGTGCTAAAGGCATTTAATGTCACATTAATCTTAATGTAGGCTTTTTCTGTTAAAACTTTGAACACTGCATTTGAGAAATTGGTATTTTTATGCTCAAAGAAATTAAGTATTATTGAATAATTAACATTTTTTTACTGCTTTTTGTTGGATATTCTATTAATGTATTCGATATTTAACAATAATATTTTTATAGGATATTTCTTTAGCAGTGGTAAAGATTATATTAAAAATATTTTTGATTTAAAGAATAAATCAATTGCAGCATAAAATCAATAAAAATAAATGTTAGGCCTAAATGAGTGTCAAATACATGATACTGACCCATTAACAAACATGTAACTTGATCCTAAAAACAGAGCTGACCCATTTCAATCATATTCATGTCTTTTCCAGCACTAAAAACTTTTGAATTTCCTACCAGAGCACTTCATTTGTGCATTGAATGAACCAGTCAGTGATAAAGGTGTCAGTCTGTAGGTGTGACTGGTCGTTACATAAACACATTTCTATTTAAAGCTGCGGTGTAGAAGCAGCATATGTGGGGTCACCTGAGGTAATCCAGCCAGCCGCTCACTCGCTCATGTTTTTCCTCAGTGGAGGATCAGAGTATGTTTGTGTGCTCATGCGTGGCTCTCTGCCCGCATTCATGCATACGTGTTCGCGTGGGTGGAGAGTGTGTTTAGGTTTACTGATGCACTGACCTGAAAGGTGGTGAGCTGATGATTTTAGAGCCTGTGAACAAACAGGAGTGACCGTATATAAACGTCTCTTTTGAGCATATGACTCACTGGCTGAGAACTTTATTTTTTATTTGCAGGAGGGTCATATAGGCTCGAGGAGAGAACACGTGCGATTGTTTGCCGGCTCAAAACGTGAGAGCACTGGAGTGAACGGGCTGGTGTGTACATTCAGCTGACTGCCTGGTATCCAGGGAAGACCTGTCACACAGGCCGGGTTTCCACCACATCGCACGCGCGCACGCACGCACGCACGTGCACACACACACACACACTCACACCCCGATCATTCACCTGGAAAACAGACTTTCCCTCCTTGTCATGTATGAGGAGTCCTCATTTTGACCTTTAGCTCAAAGATTTCCCAAATCTTTTTTTGTAAACTACCTCTCAGACAGCAAAGTTTGGATAATGAAAGATTTGAAGTTGTTTTTGTTTTTATTCTGTTGTTACCAACTTTGTAAATAAACACATTTTCAGTTTTGGGCACAAATAATATGAATATTTTCCAACTTTATGAAAGACAAATGAAGGAATTAGCTGTGGCAAAATAAGTTTGGTTACAAAATGATACTGCACACTAAATAATGGCCATGAACATATATTTAATTATATATTAATATGAATTACCACAGATGGTGTTTTGAGCTTGTACTCTATTTTTCCCAGTTGTACATGTTCTTCTGTCCAGCACCTCTTTGCCTTCCTCATGTGCATGCTTTTGTAAAAGCTTTTAAAATGCTTTTTACACTTCCGGATTTTGTTATAAGGCCCCGTCAACTTTCAGTTAAGTTTCAAAAGAACATTTGGGGATTTGGAGCACTATTGAGCGACATGACAACCTTTTTTATTCAGAGTTCAATGTGAGAAATCTTTATTTAAAGAAATCAAAAATGTGCTCCTAAGAAGTTAAGAAAGGTTCACATATTTGGGTCACTTCATTTGGGGAGACAGCATTAAATTACAAACAGTTGTGTGCAGTTATAGAGAAAGCAGAATTCTCTGAGTAGCAGCACTACATCCCAGAAATAATGGATTTGGTCATTTTCAGGTCAAAAATCATGTAGACGTCTCCATTAAAACCGGCTAAATGTGGATGAAAACTGAAGGATTGATTTAGTCATGTAAGATAAGAATTAAGACAGAACTGTATTTATCGCAAATTGCTGTGCAGAAGTGCCGTACAAAGTAAGCACGAGTGCACAAAACTAAATAAAAAACAATCAGTCAGGTGCAAAACCAAATTTGCACAAAATCAGTATGTTTATGTGATATGCATGCCTGCATGGTGTTGTGTGCATTACACATTATACTGTTCAGTCTTGTGCAGATTTTGATGAAAGATTTTTATTTGTAATTCAAGTGCAGTGAAACGTACATTTACTCAAGCGCGGTTTTATGCTACTTTAATATTGTATAGTTGTTTGGTAGCTATAGTTACTAGATAGCAGGTGTGTGCAGGTGCAGGTGAGTTTTTATATACAAGACTTATAAAACTACCCCTCAGTATACAAAGTAGTTATAATATATATAGTATATATAATGATACATATCAATGTAACACTCACAGGATCTATTTTTGTGCTATTGCTTTACCTTTTTAAACGACATGTTCTGCACCAAGAACATCCTGTATATACACACACACACACACATATATATATATATATATATATATATATATACACACGCATATATATATATATATATATATATATACACACACACATATATATATATTATATACACATATATAATATATATATATATATAATATATATACATATTATATTTATATATATATATATTTATATACATATATTATATACACATATATAAATATAATATATATAAATAACACATATATTATATATATATATATATATATATATATATATATATATATATATATATATATATATATATATATATATATAATATAGTAGCGATAGTGGTGATAACTGTATTTTGACAAACTGCACACATTTATCTGAGAAAGAGAAAAAATCGAGCAGTTAATTGACATGGCGCTGCAATTAAGCACATCCCATTTATAATGTGGCCAAGACAAATGCAGAAGAAGTTCAATGAGCCAATAACAGGTCAATGATCTCTTGGTGCCATGACAACAGGAGATGACAACAGAGAGAAAGTGAAATGACTGTATTGATTGGTGTTTGGGAGCCTGACTGAAACCAGAATGAGTCATCAGTGTAACATTTCATCAGTGATAATATGACATAAGAAAAATCTGGGAATTTATAATAATGGGTATTTTGAACTATTATCGGACATTTCAGGGACACAACAATCAATCAGCAGATTAATCGGAAATTAAAATGATCGTTATCAGCAGCCCTGATACTTAAAAAAGTTCTTCAAATCTAATGATTATAAAATATCTGAGTCATGTTTTACAAGTGTGTTGAACAGCTGACAGTATTATGGGATGCAGTGGTGGAAAGTATATGTACTCAAGCACTGTTCTTAAGGACAAAATAGAGATACTTGTACTTTACTTAGTATTTCCATGTTATGCTACTTTATACTTCTACTCCACTACAGAGGGACATATTCTACTTTGTACTGAAATACATTTACTGATTCAAATTATAAATACAACATATAACTCTACTAATAAATGATGATGTCATATTATAGATTTAGCTCCCCAGCAGTATATAATGTAGTTATGTGAGCTCCTCCGTCACCAGCTGCAACATTAAAGTGATGAACACGTTAATGCATCAATAGTTATAATCCATAATAACTTCTATAAATGGGTCATTCTTCAAAAGGAGTACATTTAATGTTGGTACTATATATTGATGCTGATACTTTTGTACTTGTTTAAGTCAGATTTTAAATGCACTTTGAAGGACTTTTACTTGTAGCAGAGTACTGTGATATTACAACTTTCACTTGAGCAAATGATTTAATGTAACCACAACACAAACTACTGTAACTGTTGTCGCACAGACACATGTTAAACGTGTTCAGATTTGATCAGGGAGCCCTGTGTGTCCGCAGCCGTCAGAGGTCTTGTGAGGACACGGAGGTCCAGCCAGCCAGCCGATCTGTCCGAGCTTCCGAGACAGGCGGCCATTACTTCATTTGGGGGGGGGGGGATGACAGACAGACAGGCGACAGACAGGCTGGATTGACACGGCAAATGTTCTCATGTTAAAGGGATTATCAGAGAACAGAGGAGGAAGCATCACAGACTAACATTTCATCTATTGACAGAGCAGCCTGCAGGGAATATATGCCACAGAACTATTCCCACTGATGTTAGAATAAAGAGAGGAATAATTATCTCCTGAAATT